>NC_079166.1:20683889-20971389 GCF_947568905.1 Ostrea edulis
TGTAGGAAACATTTATAAAATATTGAAGTCAAATGGCATTGATAGAAAATTATCATACTTAAAATGAAAATTACACTTTATGAATGTGTTTGAATTACTTTGTATCGAATGTAATTTTGAATTTTCACAAGATAGAATAAAATTACTTATTCATCTAAAGGTGTTTCCTGTAAAAGCATTTATTTATATGACTCTGTTTAATCATTTAAGTTTAATCATTACAAAGGGAAAAATATGAAGAAAAATGTGCTGCTATGGAAACAATAGGGCCAACAACCACAATAATTGAAAACGATTCAATGTACTTCAGTAGATTGATTCTGTAATATCATAACTTTATCTTTGCATTCATTGGCTGGTTAAAATATACTAATTAAGAAAGAATTCAATTTGTAGTTTAGTTTCTGTAGAAAGCTACTAATGGAAACATGCTGTTGGTTATTTAGATCTCTTTTCATTTACATTAACTACAAGTATTTTACCTACTTATACTCAATTGAGTCAGTTTTGACCAGAGATAGTCCTAAAATCCTTTTATAAAAATGTTGGTAATCTGACTGTTTTTCTCTCTTTCCATGGAAACATTAGATAGGAACTTTAACAGCCACATGTAACTTAGTATATTAATGTTTGGTTATGCATGCTTCTAAACATTTTCTTGACACTGATTTTTATCAGCTACAACAACACAATCTACGGGGGTGGAGGAGTACTGTTGTTAAAACAGGTTTAGGTTTTGTATCAAAATTATAACATGATTTTATGTGCCATACATGTAGATGAATGACTTACATCGTATAAGATGCATGGTTTACGAAAATACTGCCCAATTCGGGGAGGGGGGGGGGGCTGTTATCTTGTTTTAAAAAAAAACGTGTGTCCATCTTGGTTATATCAAGGTGTCCTGTTTCTGTCAGACTTATCCTGATTGTTTTCTATTAGCATGGTTAGATTAAAACTTGTACATTTTTAATTGCAGTCTGTGATGCTCTCATTCAGTGCAGGAAATTAATTAAACAATGTTCAATCATATGTTCAAGTTTTATCTAAAAATGAGTTTGTAAACAATGACTAACACACGATATTTGTTTTTGCATATACCAGTATTTTTCAGTAAACTACATGTACAGTTGCATCTTTCAGTTGAGTACAGTTCCTTCCATGAAAAGGGATGATAAATTCAAAAACAGTTTATGAAATATTCTCCAACAGTCTCAGCCTCTGTGATTTTCTCAGTGGACACATTCCAGCTGAGGAATCTTTAAACAAGTTACTGCTATGTTGGATCCACTTGAATTTTAATGATCAACCCACAGTTGTGTTGATATATGATGATGTTGAGTCTTATACATTCTTCACTAAAACATTTCTGTCTTAATTTCATTTAGAAGATTCAATCTTCAATCCGCAACCCTGACAGTCAGAGCTAAAACGTATATCAAAAATAATAAATATTTCCTGCTGATTGATAAGTTTATAACATCAGATAAATCTTATTCACAAACACATATCGGCACAGGCATTTCTAATGTACAAGATTTTGCTAGAAGTTTCTATTCAACGATGAATTGCATGTCATTTGTTTGATGTCTAGTTATTTTACAAACAGGGGCAAAATGAATGATAATAATAAAGTACTCTCGGATCTGAAATGTTATGACAACAGCATTGGACACATTTAATGCCACCTATGCATTTCTTTTTCGGCTAATCTTCTCAGAAGTGTTAGCATACAACACAATGTACAGGTTCTCACTGTTGTAATCTTGATCGTAGCGTAAATCCACTGATTGAAAGCTACCCATCAAGGACATAAAGATCTCCGACAAACACTTAAGTATCAAATGAAAAATAATTGATTTAAAGACATAAACCAGCTCAAATATCCAAAACACCCTTCACAAATTTCTACTTTCACTTTGCAAAAGGGACGTAATTTGTCTTGATCATGAATATATTTGAAATACGCATTGCATTCAAGAGTCGAGGTAATCTAGATTTCGAAAAAAACTCGCATATGTTCGCAATAGCACACATTTTAAAAATCAATTTATTTTCTTAAATGAAATGAGACATTTTTTGATATGCTATTCTAATAGATGCAAGGTGAAGATAACGAACAGTGATCAATGCAAGGTGAAGATAACGAACAGTGATCAGTCTCATAATCCTACAAGCAATACAAAATAGATAGTTGGGCAAACACGGACCTCTGGACACACCAGAGGTGGGATCAGGTGCCTAGGAGGAGTAAGCATCCCCTGTTGACCGGTCACACCCGCCGTGAGCCCCATATCCTGATCAGGTAAACGGAGTTATCCGCAGTCAAAATCAGTGTGCTAAGAACGGCTTAACAATCGGTATGAAACACGTCAGACAGCATCTGACCCAATGCGAGGTTGTATTGACGAACTAGATCGTTATAACGACCATAGAATTTGCGAAATGCTGACTTCAATCGAGACTGTTGAAATCACTGTACCATCAACTTGTTTGTCAGTAGCTTACCTCGATTTAAAAACTGACTATACCCAGAACAAGCTCTTGCATATCGAATCAGTTGAGATATATAAACACCATATGCAGGTGATAGTGGAATATTGCTACATAAATGTGGGAAGTTGACGATGGAGAAGCTGAAATCATCCCGTTTGTCACACAGTTGAGTTGTCAGTTGGCCGTTAATGTCTACTTTCAATAAAGTATCTAAGTATGAAGCAAAAGTGGACGACTCTGTGGTGTCCTTTAATTTATTTCGAGCTCACAGGGATATATCAAATCGACATATGAATGAAAGCTATCATTGTTAATAGAGAAAACGTCATCGATATATCTAAAAGTCGAATTGAAGGTCACAGCGAGAGATTTTTTCTTCTCACGTAGATGTTTTTGAATAAATTCTGCTTCATATGAATATAAAAACAGGTCAGCTAAGAAAGGAGCACAATTCGTGCCCATGGGAATTCCAACAAACTGTTGGAAGACCTGATCACCAAAGACCACGAAGATATTGTCAATGAGGAACTCTAGCATATTTTTTATTTCAACTTCAGAGTACTTGTGCGTGGAATCAGAGTGGTGTTTAACAAAGTAAGTTTTTGAATGACTGATCACTAGATATGAATATTTCCGTTTTCCGTTTTTGTTGAAGAAGCAACTGTCTATGATGTCAAAATGTCTAGTCTTTAATTTATCGTGAGGAATGGTCGTGTATAGTGTTGAAAAGTCATGGGTTTTAATGCTATTAATTTGGGAAAAATTCTGTGATTTCAAGTTTACTAAAAGTTCTTTAGAAGTTTTTAGAATCCACATTTGATTAACACCACTTATGGCATATGTAGTCGCACAGTAAGTTTGAAGTTTCTCCTTCACAGCTGTTAACATTTTCGTGAGGAACAAAGATAGGGGCTTGGTAGAGCACTTACTGGATCCAGCAATGTATCTTTGTTTGTAAGGGTTTTTATGTAGTTTAGGAATCCAGTATAGGTACGGTAACTCATATTCATTCGACCCACTGACTGGAATATTAAATGTCTCTAAAACTGAAGCATGGTTTTGAAGAATTTCGTCTTTTGAAAGGGCATTTAGAGTATAAGTATGATTACCAAAAGTGGAATTAATGCCAAGTTCGTTTAAAATACAGTTGTAATAATGAGCCTTACAAACAAAGACAATGTTGTTACTAGCTTTGTCAGCTGGAACCAAAACATATTCCTCATGTAACCTATCTAATTCTTTTATCACTTCTGGTTTACTAAACACAGAAGGATAGATGGTACGTACTTTTGTTTTCATGTGTCTAATGCGGGATTTTAATATCCCTCATATGCTTTTAACCCTTTCTGACAATGTATCAAGTTCTTCTTTTTCATATTTAGCCCATCGTCTGGCATAATCTTCGACATAACTCATAATAGAGATGAAGTTCTGTCGCCAATTAAAAGACCGAGGTTCTCTGTATTTAAGACCTTTAAGATATAATAACTCCTACAAGCAATACAAAATAGATAGTTGGGCAAACACGGACCCCTGGACACACCAGAGGTGGGATCAGGTGCCTAGGAGGAGTAAGCATCCCCTGTTGACCGGTCACACCCGCCGTGAGCCCCATATCCTGATCAGGTAAACGGAGTTATCCGCAGTCAAAATCAGTGTGCCAAGAACGACTTAACAATCGGTATGAAACACGTCAGACAGCATACGATATACATATATCAGCGTAAAAATAATCCACCAGTGGTTGTGTTTCTGCACAAAATTGAAGCACTTTCCTCTCATTTTCAGTTGATTTTTTTTTTGTATTCGAAAACATATATTTCGTGTTAGGGAGTTCCAGCAAATGGATTTTATTTTTTAAAAATTGCATGCAACATAGCCTACTTAAACAGTAACGGGAAGTTAAATGAAAAATGGATATACACATTTTTAGAAGGAAAATGCAGCATTTACTGTGGCTCACGTCTTTGCACAAAATCGGATGTCTTGTTGCCCTGAAAACAGGAGTCGAAACACATTTTAAAGGTGTCATGATTAAAGGACTAAAGTATGTATCCTTTGTGTAAAATTTCGTCAAAATCTGTATCGGTCGTTTTCCACAAGTTTTGATGCTTACAGAGAACGGCTCTTAATAACTTACTTTTGCTTTTCTTACTTAAATTTAACCTATGCGAGTTATTATTCGCAAACTGTATACATAGTTACATCTAAGTTTGTAAATGTATGTACCATGAAAAGGCAAAGACAACAAATAACGATTGATCTCTTAACTCCCGCAAGAAATATAGAACCAAGAGTTGGGCAAATATGGACCCCGTATACACCAGAGGTGGGTCAAAGCACCCAGGAGGAACAAGCATCCCCCTTCGACAGGCCACACTACCAGTGAGCACCATATCATAATCAGACAAATGGAGCAATCCGTAGTCAAAATCTGGGTGCAACGAACGGTTAAACAATTGGCATGAAACACGTCGAACAGCATTTGACCTAATGCCAAGTTGTATTGGCAAACTAGATCGTTATAAAGACCACAACATGTGGAAAAAAGCTAACTATGAACAACTAATGAAAAATCCTGTCAGTTGCATTTCTTAATTCAAAATCTGACCATAAGCAAAACAAGCTCTTGCGCATTGAACCAGCTGACAAACACAACTAATAAATGCGAGCGACAATGAAATATCGCTACACAAACAAAGGAAGTTGACGATGGAGAAGCTGAAGTCATCCCGGCTGCCATAAAGTCGAACCTAGTTTGCTACCAACATCAATGTTCAATAAGATATCTAAATACGAAGCAAAAGTGAAAGATTATTGGGTATTTTTAATTTCAAGTTCATTAGAAAATATTGAATCGACATATGAATGACAATGACTATTGTTAATAGGTATAACATCGTCGATATATCTTAATATCGAGTTGAAAGCCATAGCAATAATTTTGTTTATCTCATGTAGAAGCTTTAAATTCTGCCTCGTAGGAATATTGAAATATGTCAGATGATGATAAAGGAGCACATTTAGTGCCCATGGCAATTCCAACAGGCTGTTGGAAAACATGATAACTAATGACTACGAAGATATTGTCGATGAGGAACTCCAGCAGGTGTTTAATATCAACTTCAGAGTACCTGTGCGTAGAATCAGAGTGATGTTTAACGAAGTAATGTTTTGAATTACTGATCACTAGATATGAATATTTGCTTTTTCCATTTCTGTTGAAGAAGCAATTGTGTATGTTATCAAGAACACCTAGTCTTTTATTTTTCGTGAGGAATGGTCGTGTAAAGTGTTGAAAAGTCATAGGTTTTGACGTTGTTGATTTGAGTAAAGCTTTGTGATTTTAGATTTACTTAAACTTCTTAAGAATTTTTCAAAATCCACATTTCATTTACACCACTTCTGGCATATGTTCACTACGTGATACAGGTATGTAAATATTTCAAAAACACTGTAAAGGAAATAATTTTGACAAATTTGAATTTTATTGAATGATAAAGATTTAGAAAGGTATATGAAAAGTATACATTTGAAAATACATATATTCATATTTGATTTGCAGTATAAGCAGCAATGAAATGATGAAAAACCAGGTTTCACTCTATGTAGGATATTTGGATTTTTCTACATCAAGCATTTTAATCCAAAGATAGCTTTAATATATACTCCATGCAAACATTCAAATAGTGACGGTGGCGAAAAATATATTTTAGATATGTCAATAAATGCTTGTTATTCTTTCTTGAAAATTCAAAACATTCAAAGAAACAAAGTACATTTTATAAATCCTCCTCTATAACGGTTTTTAGGGTTTCCCAGAAGTCGTCATATGCGCATGCCTCCTCGGGGTATTCATGGACACATTTGCACAGTTCCAGGTCAGTAATACATTTTGGAAGATGACCGTTGTAAACTTCGGGGAAGATAACCAACTGGACGAATTTTAAATTTTCTCTAGCTTCTATGGCCTCCATTCTTGCCATGTTCAATTCATAGTCTCGCCATTTCGATTTGAGATATCTTTTTGATATTAAGCAGATCACTCGCTTGCTGTCCTGAATCGCATCCATAATGACTTGACCTTTTGCTACTCCAGCAGGCTCATCTCGATCTCGGATGTAAAGTTGTATATTAGAATTATTTTCCACTCGAGGTATAAATTCCGTAAGCATGAAAGATAGCTCACTTCTTGAGTACGAAATCATTGCATCATATTTGTAATGAATTGAAGATGAAGAAAACTCATTTGAATACCTCCCTAATTTTTTGAAACGTTGCTTTGCTTTGAATACTACGTAACGAATTTTCCATTTATTTTTCTGTAGAGTTATTCCAACGACTGTACTGAAAATAAAAGCTAAAGTGACAGACGTCGCGATGTATATTACAAGATATGATTTACAAATTTCCTTCAAAGACACCAATGAATGAGCTGCATTTGTAAAATTAAACTTTTCAGAACTTGTCGAGGAGCATTCATAGTCTATAAAACGTGCGAAGTTTCTTCTATTACGCGTGATCCATGACAGGAAGTCTACATTATCACAGGAACATAGAAGCTTGTTTCCCGATAGATCTACAGTAAGGTTTGATGTTCGAAATAAAGTTTCAAATGAGCGTCGGTATCTTTCCTCAATTGTGGTAAATCTGTTTTGTGCGAGGTTCATATATTTGATTTCTCTCAAATGTTCGATGTTTACCCGCCATATCGATAGCAGGTTATTTTTTAGATTCAATGTCTTCAACTTTCGCATATTCTTAAACATTTGAACAGATAACGACATGATGCTGTCATGTGACAAATCAAGATTTTCTAGAGATATGAGATTTTCAAATGTTTTCCCTTCTTTATCACTCGATAAGCTTTGACCTATATTATTCTCTGATAAATTAAGAGATTTCAGACCAGTGCCATACTTAAGAAAATGTGGGGAGATGTAAAAACAGAAATTGTTGGACAGATCAAGAATTTGAATTCCCTCTGCGCCGTGTACAGGTCCATTCCATGAGTAGAAAAAGTTGTTCTGTACATAAATCTCACGTAAACTAGAACCATTTATTCCGAATTCGGGAATCTTCGTATAAAGCCGACTTGCATTTGCATATAATGTTTCTAAGAATCTAGGTAAATAAAATGTGAAAATACGCTTTCTTTCAGACTTTGAATCTGAATCTTGCATCGATGTTTCCCGTATTGTATAAAAGTCCTTGATCGTAACATGTGTTCGTTCTTCAAAGGGATTTGTACGAGTATAGTCATATTCGTCGGTTTTCTCCTTGCAGTCTTCAAATATGGATGATGGATATGGAGGAGGTCGTAACTGAACGCTTATGTTTAAAACACGAAGATTTGCAAGGAAAAAGTAGTCAATTATGTATCTCCCTTGGGTCAGCTTATTTTCTCCCATTGAAAATATTCGGATTGTTTTAGGAAAATTTCTGATCACACCTGGTTCTAATTGTTCGAGTCTATTCTTTTCAATGTGTATCTCGGTAAGATTGGTATTGTCTATGTTGATCAGATGATGTCTGAGGATTTTAGAGCCTGTTCCAGTCAAACACATAATACCATTGATATGTAAAATATCAATAGATGTCTGGTTAAGGTTATGTGTGATGTTCGGAAGTGAAGCAAATCCGAGTCTTTTGTTGTGGGAAACATCAAGATATTGAAGTAAAGGTAGAACTCCAAATGCACCTTCTTCAATGTCGATAATATTGCATGCTGAAACATCTACATATTTTAACTTAGGCGTGTTGTTAAACATGTCTTGAGGAATCCTTGTGAATGAACAATTTCCCGTAATTCCAGACAAATCAAGTTTGTATAAGTTTGCTAAATTGGAAAACCCCTTTCCAAAGGATATGTTCTTTGGTCCATCGATTTTTAAAATTTGCAATGATTTCAGCTCTGCAAATACTTCGTCATGCACTATGACGCTCGTACCTGGATGGGAATTTCCTTTCAGACTCAGTTCAGTTAAGGAATATAAGTCTGCAAACAGACCTTGATATAATTCGGATATGCTTATCTTATTTCCTTCCAGATTCAATGATTTCAGATTTCGTAATCCACGGAAAGGTTTGTTGCTTAGTGATTTTATTTTATTTCGCGACAGATCTATGTACGACACAGTCTCCGGAAAAGGATCGCTGATTTCTTCAATGTCATTATCGCTCAAATCAATCCAGGACACATTTTTTGGAAAATGTGGAATATTTTGAACATGTTTCTTTGAACAGTCTACTTTAATCTGGTGTTGAATATTTTCGCAAGTACAATTCACAACTCCAAAAACGCAAAGATGCCAGATATTTTCAGCAACAGCGTAACTTATCAATAAAAGAAAAATATATAACAAGTAATATCTGCAATAAAACTCCATGTTTTCAAATTATGCACAACATGATTAACCCACTTCCACTAAATACGTCAAACGCTTGACTATGAGCATGGCTTCTATTGACAAGACAATACTTTGGCATGAGTAGAACCATAATTGTCACCACCTTTTATGATCGACGTATTGCACATGTGCATGGAAAACCCATTAATTTACTTCCAACTTAAATGCATTCGTAAGAAGGATTCAGTTGCATTCGATATTGTACATGCGCATGAAAAACCCATTAATTTACTTCCAACTTAAATGCATTCGTGATAGGAATTCAGTTACATTCGATATGTTGAAAAACGCGCTCTCAAACTGTGTCAAGTTTAGTTCTTGTCTAGATTATCTGAATACCTCACGCCATCAGAACGATTTTCTTACTATTGACACGGGCATACTCTGTAATGATCGTTTAAAGGGATATTGTTTGTAATATAAGACGTAAAAATTACTTCCAAACTGTGATTAACATGCTGGAACGCGTTTTAAAATGTAGAAAAATAGATCTGACTAACTGAAAAATTCTTTCTTCGATCGAATTTAAGAAATATATGTAAGTTTTCTCTCCATCTTGAATTATTTAATTCCATATGTATAAAGTCTCCTTTTTAGTATTAAAACCTTTAAAAACTCTAAACACTTTCTAGAAATCTTTTTCGGTCGTGTTTATCTGTCATAGCAACGTAACGCAAGACTACATACATAAGAGTACTATGACGTCACAGTAAGTATTATACAATTGATAAGTAACATCAAAGTTGATATTGTGCGAAGAACATTTGAGAAAGGTAAGTCTAATAACAAAATGAACAATACTCACCCGACATCATGGACACATCCTAAAATATTACTATGCGCATTATTAAATATTTGGTATTTATGTAGCAAACTTTAAGAAATGTTTGTTCACAAAGCAGTTAACTTCTGGCCTAAATGAATACAAACACGAAATATTACAGCAAGTAGTTAATCTAAATACATTAATATTGTTAAAATCAATTATTATAACACGTTCTTTGCATACAAGACATTAATTATTAAAGACAAGAATGTTCCCTTTTGTTTATGCCGAATGGTACATAAGTATTCAATTTTTTTCCCCATAAAGAACATGACCCACAATATGCCATTTTTGGCCTACCAAATTTGGAAAAATTAAAGAACACTTTAGAATAAATCTAAGATTATATTTTTTATCCATAACATGAGCCAAGTTGTATTGCGCAATCGTTTCCTCACACCGGATGTTTAAAGCACTCAAGTAAATGCCCAAACCTACCGCAGTTTCACGTTTTCCGGGAAAATCGCATAAATTTGCCAACTTCAGTCTATAAATTCACATGGGCCGCATTACTCACGACTCAATTTTGTAAACTAAAATTAAAATGTAAAGTTAGATTAACACTTTCCATCAAAAAAATTAACTCGTAAGCAATGCGGCCATGTCGAAAAAAAAAAATAATAATAACAAAAGTGTCGTCTGGAAACGTCAGATTCCAAGGAAGTCAATACATACAACTAACACAGTTGATACGACTCAAAAAGAAACAGCAAAGAGGTGAGTTTTTATGTTCTTATATATTTTTTAAAATAAAAAAATCAATATCTAAACGAGTAAATATGAGAGTCATGGCCTATGGTAAAAAGGTACGGGGGGGGGGGGGGACCTATCGTGTATGTTTGATTCCGATGGCTTTAAAAGTACCGATTTCCCTACCTTTTGTTACTTTAAAAATGATATTGTTCAAAACAGAATGAATGTTCGAATAAAACGTACAGTACAAACTTATTCGGCCATACGGAATACCCTAGTTAGAATAATCTGTGTCTCGGGACAGGCCCTCACCACAATCGGTGCCGTAGGACATTATCATTTTAACGATAGAACATTCTCTCTAGGAATACCCCAGTAAACATTTCAATTACACAGGCCCAGCATGTACACATGTATTACGCATGGAGATGTGCGATATATATTCAGACAGTATGATCTATCGTATGAATTTGTCCATTGGTTCTCATAATTTTTACAAATTATGTAGATCTACGTTTAATTAATATAGGCTACAGTTCAAAGTTTCTTATAAAATATTAAGTCTGTCAATCATAACTGTAAAGTTGTAGCAACGTGTTACATTAACAAATGTCCGAATATTACAGCAATGTCAAACACGGCTGTAAGCTCTATCTATTTTACATTTGCACTTGAGAATTTGAACGCACAATATTCATAGATCGAACGGAGATAATATTACCGTTTTGTTTTCAATTTCAACTATTTAAGTTCGTAAATTCATAAGTCCCTTGTATATACGTGGAAAGACACCTACAAAAACACACAGAAAGTTTGTTTTTAATGAAGTAGATCAATTTAAATACATATCAAAATATATCTTGTTAAATAATATTTGACAAAACTTGTGTTGAAATGTAGAGTATTCTCTTAATTATGTTTACGTTTTTTCGATTGAAGGGCAATAACTCTAAATGGAAAACATAGTTTACTAGTGGAGGATCCTAGTTTTTTTTTCTTTCGTTTTGTTTTATATATACACACGAAAATCAAACGCTTTAATTGATTTTAGAATTTTTATTTTGTGCTATAGACAAAATTGATATTGAAAAGATATGTTTTAAATGTTAGGAAAAAAAAAAAATCTATAAAGGTGAAACGGCAACCCCCCCCCCCCCCCCCCCCCCCCCCCACCCCCGAAAATGTATTACAATACTACTGATAATTTTTCTATTATTTATATTATTTCATGGTTTTTGCACCAGTTTTCTTTTTGGATTAGGAAAATGGTTTACTTTTTCCTTAAAAAAGGACTTTGGAAGGGTCCATTAAACAGACCCAGGTTGGGAGATTTCAGGCTCTCATGGACTTAATTTCCGTGGAAACGAGGGGGTTATTTATATTCGGTCTTTCCTACCCCGGGATAGGAAAGACCGAATATAAATAACTTCCTCGTTTCCACAGAAATTTACATGGACTACATAATAGAAATAAATTAACCATGTATACATTGTTGTAAACCCCATACCCCCTCTATATGTCACACTGACATTAATCAACAAAACATTTGAAGATACACATTTTCAGTTTATTAGTGGGAAAAAAAATAATTCCAAGTTCTTGAATACAATTTATTAATTGATTCACCAAGCATTAATTAACAAGTTAATTGATTTATAATTAGATTTTAGGAAAAATAACCTAGGCTAATGGGTTTTAACATGAAGATAAGATTTTCATCCAACCCAAATTGTATATTTTAATTACATGTATATGACATAAATATTTCAGATATGCCAAGGAGTGGTCCCTAATTCTTTCTCTGTTTCAACTGTCCATGGAGAGTAAAACCAAAACACAGATCCAGGATTTCAAAGAAATATAGGTCAGTGATCACCACTCTGATAGGGAGGGCACCATCTGATCATGATTTTCTGTGCAATATATGCCAGAGTGTGTGTGTTGCTCCCATATTAAACAGAAGAATATCAAGTCGGTTAGGCAACAGATTCAAGACAGTCCAGCACCACCACCACCAGCAGCAGTTCTTCCAATTAGTCCCCCTTCTGTATCACTCCCATCCCCATGTACATCAAGAGGGCACACTTCATGCTGTATCTGCGAGTTACCAGGTCCAAAGTTAGTTGTAGTCCCAGTAGGAGTAAGGCATGAAATCTTCATTTCAAAAGAGGCCATCATTCCTGCCGGGGCTCGCTTCTGTACAAATCACCTACAACAAGACATAGAAGAACTTGAACCTATTGCTGACAACACCATGTTCAACAAAACAGGAGTGACATAATTAATCAAACAAGTTTTTGAGAGCTGAAGTTTTGAGAAAAGAGAAAATAAGGTTGGATTTTGACGACAGTGAAAGTCTAACAGTGAGCATCAGAATCTCCTGGGAACCCCTAAAGCTGCTTTTGAGGACTTGCTGACATATGTAAACCTGTAGAATATGGAAACTTGTGCTAGATAAAAGCTTTATAACCTTTCTACCAGTGATGTATTTATTAACAATTAAAAGGGTATTTGATTTTAGCAGAATAATTACTTATTATGAACTACTAGTATTATCATTATGATACTTAACTGGCAAATAACAAACAACAAACATGATTTGTAAATGTTACTTCCTGTATAGATCTACATGATACTTCTATTTTGGGAACATTATCAAAATAGGCCAATTTAGATTATTTCTCATTCTGTGGCATTTACAAGCATGTATACATTACATGTAAATGCAATATAATCCAAACAATTTAAAACTACAGAGCCTTAGGATATATTCTATTTCAAATATGTATCTAGATGTAATTCTATTCAAATCTATATTAATGCCTGGAAGATTTTTAGATCACAGCTCATGAATTACGTTCTGTCAGTCAATAATGTATTGCACAAACATTTAAAAAAAATTGTTGGTTAAAAGACCTCAGTATCTTTACATGATTAATACGTATAGGAATATACAATTATTGATCAAGATAAATACAGTAAAATTTATACAGTATCATTTCTCAAATCGTATTTTCAGAGTCAATAATATACTGACTCTGATCCCCTATATCGGTGTTGTGTTGTTATTATTCACGCTTTGAAATCTACATGTACATGTAACAAAAAGATCATTTGATACTTACTATTAGGTGTCTACAGTAATTTTCCTTTAATCAGGTTTCACAGCAAATGCTCGTTGAACGTGTAATTCCGAGTAAATTCGAATTGAACATGTTTTGACGAGACGCGGTGTCAACTTATTTCGTTACCATTGCTTTCGATACTCGGTCGTTTTAATACTAAAAAAAAAAAAAAATAAGAAAGAAAACAAAAAAAACCAAAACTATGGAATATGATATGAAACAGAATTGTTCCAATGATTCACTTCTTTCACCATGTAAATAAACTACATACTATATTTATTCTTCTTATTTCAGTATTTTAAAATTCAAGTAAAAATAATTTAAAAGTAAAGTTGAACAATCACGGCTTTGAACATCATTTCCAAAATATTTCTTATTTCTATTTCCCAAATTTGGTCAAAAATGCTTATTATGATCATTGAATAAGCCATTCTAGCTATTTGAGTGCATATAACTTGATAAATTCAGAGATTTATAGGTTCATGTACATTGTACATGGTCATTGGAGGTTTATTGTTGTGACGTGTATCCCGAAATGTTAATTTTTTAACATTAAATACCACAATATTCAACGTCATATTAACAAAAAAGTATAGAATATATGAAAAAAGAAAAACATTTCTAGAAAGCCTATATCCCGAAGATTATTATATACAGAAATTATCAATTTCCCAGGCTAGGCCATTTTTCATGGTTCGTGGGTCATGTTCTTTTCTCTAAAGCGACGTTAAATGTCATCTTTGTAAAGTTTTTTAATTGATATAATTATGGAATAATCGTCAATACTATGAGGATCTGTATAGAAATGAATACCAATCGTATTGACGATTATTCTATAATAGGGACGACAAATCAATGCAAGATACCTATCTATAAAAGATATACATTTTGAATGTGTTCACCAGAACAGTAAAATGAAAGGCAGATATATCGAACAGTGATCTAATTTGACGTTGGGTTTTTATCTTTAGGTGTAAATTGTACTTCTTTAGCCAAATTAAGAAAGATTGTATTGCTTATAGGAGTTACGAGATTGATCACTGTTTGTTATCTTCGCCTTGCATTATGTTCTGCAACAAAATCTGATTTTTGTAATCGAATGAAAAGAGAAGATAACGAACACTGATTAATCTCTGCCTAATTTTCTATGTCGTATTCCTTATAACAGTTATGCGATTGCTTACTGTTCGTTATCTACAGCTTTCTTTTATTTAACTGATCATGATATAGGGCTCACAACGGGTGTAACCCGTCAATAGGGATGGATTCCACATCTAGTATTTGCTCTATGCTAACTTGTGTATTCTCTTTGATATTTATAAGTTTGATCACTGTTTGTTATCGTTAGTTTTCCTCTTTATAATGACGTTGAAATTTACAAAAATGCTAGTTTTAATTGAAAATATTGGAAAGCCTGTAACATCCACGTCAGCAGTCTCCCTCTATTTAAAAAAATTATCAAATGCATAAACTGCTCTTGCATATTGAAAGCAATTGATAAACATAAGTTTTACGCAAACATTTGCTGTATACACATACAAGTTTAATTTTGTGAAAGAAAATCATCGTAAACTTTTATCAGTCTAATAATGTTGTTCCAGCTAGGGAAGCTTTGTGAATATGTACATGAGTGTTTGGCAATATGTTCTGGAAAAGAGGACAAACAGTGCAGTCATTTACCATTATACAGTATGGCTGTACATATATCTCATTCTTATAGTGCACCAATGAAGTATCGTTAGAACTTTTGTGGAAAGACATCACTGTATCCTGATTCTGAATATGATCTTATTTCTTTGTTATATTGTGCTTCAAGTTGTTTACATGAACCATTTAGGTCAAATCAAAGTAACAAACGAATAAATACACGTAACAGGAAAACCGGGGGATTTTCCTCCACAGCATATGTTAAGTCATCGTTTGCTTGACTGATTTCAAACCATTCTTTGGCTGCTGACCTCTTGTAACAATCAATTGGAACTAAGACGAGATACAGGCATGGCGTATCAAATTACTCTATCTTCAAAATATCCATTCCCTTCAATGTGTTTTTGTACATGCACATTGCATAATAATTTCTTAAAGGGATACGAAATATGATAGTAATTAGCATTGTCTATCCGAGCACCATACTTCCTTGTTATTCCAATTGAGAGATAATGAAAATCATGGAACAATGGCGCTTGTTGTGTTTGTATTCCCCCATTGATTTGAGTTTCATGGCCCCGGAACGTGAATGGACTCTATCAATCAACAATCTTCGAGTGAAATATATCTGCGGGTCTCCTAACCAAAGTACATTGTAATTAAGCCGAAATTCGCGTTTGAAATATTTGACCACCAGGTAAAAACAGATATCGACACTAAAATAAAATTCACGTAAAAAGGCAGTCTTAGAGATAAATTTTCATGTGAGGTGATTTATGAATACATGGTCGTTATATGATATGATATTCTTCAAGAAATGTATGGGTCATCGTACATAGTAATTTTTATTATCATTTTAGATATTTTTATGCAATACTAGATAAAACCCCGCGCAAGCACGGGGAATCACAAATAATATTGCATATAGGTAAGACTTTTTAATGCGTGTTTAAATTGTTGCGCACATGAATTGAATGTAAGATGTCTTTAATCCAAATGATTTCAAGAACAATTTTTGAATAATTTCGTACATTAGTTATGTTATATTCATTGATATTATATACTGTACATTGAATAAAACTTCAGTATTAGAAAGTTACTTGAGCTCCAAAATAAATGTTTCTTATGTAACATAACCGATCTGTCTTCGTATTGAAAATTTGATAATACTTTCACGTATGCACTTGTAATCCGTCATGCCGAATAGTTGAACAAAGACAAAATGAACAGTCGTTCATAATTTCAAAATTTGAGACTACACATTGCGAATGTGTTTATAGTTGGTAGCTTTTCTTCAGTACACGTCGTTTCTCCTGGTCAAACGCAATAATCGAAAATGTAATGAACTACACATCTATATGAATGACAAACATTGTCAGGTAGTGTATAAGTTAATTTCGGTAAAACAAAAATAACTTTAAAGTTATAAGGAGCAAACTTTTCAGGACATTCTCGATATATCAGACAGTTTTCGACTTATTGCTTACTTTCAATATCTGTGTCATCACAAAACATGTTCAACCTAAATAAAACATTTTGTGTCTGTTCATGTCATTGTACATATGAATGATTAATGATAAATTATTACAAAAAGTCAAAATAGTGACTTCTATAATCACAGAAAAATTGAACAAAAACGAAAATATCGGATGAATATCGCATTTAGAAAATTATCGATGAGTCAGATCGTTGGTCCTAGGAAGGAGTGTCCTTCATTGAATGAGATGAATATAAGTACTAGAATTATAAATCTTCAGAAAACGATAAATATCGGTCTAGTCAAAACTATCATAAGTATAATGAACACGTAACACACTTTTATGCTGATCATGATGTAAATAGTAACTTTTAGATTGCCGGAAAGACCTGAGAATGGTTGTAGACCTGTTCTGTCTATTTCGTTCTATAAATTTCCATAAGGCTGATTCAAGAAGGATTGAAGAAACAAACATGCATATATTATTTATTCAACAATTAGGAAAATTTATTTCTTCTGTAAAATCAAAATCAAGAATCGATAAACAACGGATTTACCATGCATCGTATTATCTTTTGAAAGTTGTCATTAGAAAGCTTAGATGTGCCACTTTACTCTCATTTTTGCTATTTCGGGCTAGTTTATCGAAAACGAGAGTATGTTTTTAATAAATTTTACGATATCTATTAATCCAGTAAGATTCTATTATAGCTTATGGACTTCACCTCACATATGAAACAATATTAAAGGTGCAAGCAATAACTCTGGAGCAAGCGTTTCAAAGGTTATTGGTAAAATGTTAATCTATAAGAATGTTGTAAATCTTAAAAATATTTTCATGCATGATTTTGTATTTTCCCCTTTATGGTAATCGTCATATATTCTTTGATAATAAAGGAGCACCCTCCGTTATGGAAATGTACATTAGAGGCAGGCTACTGACAAATACGTTGATGTTATAAGGCTTTCAACATTTCCTTTCAAATCATCATTTCACAAATACTATGATCGTTATAACGGTCTAAGTTATCATTTATACCCGTCCTTAGGTCCAATGCTGTTTAATTTGTGTCATTTCAATTGTTAGGCTGTTTTTTAAATGCGACTTTTGACTACGGATTACTCCTAATTAATATATGTGGTTCGTGAGAATGTGATAGACAAACTCTTCCTAGGCACTAGATCCCACCTCTGATGTGTCTAGGGGTCCGTGTTAATGGAAATCATGAGATTGACCATTGTTCGGATTTTAGTCTTGTCCCGAATGATATAAATACATAGCAAAATGGCTCAAATCCAATGTACCTACATATGATATAATCTTTATAACTCGGTGGGTGCGTAACAAAATGTCGTCTCGAGGAACGAGTGAACAACTGTTGATCGGCCCAATTGACGAATACGACATGCCCCATTTTGTTCGGTGGAAACATTTATTAACAAGCTAAAAACAAGAAATGAGTAATTTACAATGTAACGTTACTACATTTAGTGTAGTTTTAGTGGGTTTTTTGTGTATATTTAGCCATCTTATATAAACCTTTTCATTTGTTCCGAAAACTTGACTTGTTCTTGTCGTGAGTCACTTTAGTGTATGTTTGTTTTCAGTTGATCCCGGTGTAAAATATAACAATTTACTCTGTTCCACTGAGAATCTTGAATACGCCAAATGTACTCCATACAGAATATAGACTGTTCTGTATTATTATGGATACTGTTCATCACAGGAACCATAAACCACCACGGGTTATGAATCACCGATCCAAATCATGCCGACAGTACCTCAAACTCACATTTAGTAACTATGGAATAGATGCCGTCAATATAAGCAAACTTCTTCGTCATAAAAAAAGTACGGTCTTGTATTCCAACATATTTCAAGTTCAACTCTACACCTTGCATTTCCCACAAAAATAGTTTTGTTATTGCGTCGAAATGTTTTAATTACAAACTTTTCAGTGCCTAGATATAGACCATCTTAAATCTAATCCACCAACGTGTTCTTTGTCTTCTTTCAATTATAGTCCAGCTGTACATATTACTACGGATGTTTATATAGTTGAAAATAAGGACCTGAAATCACTTATTTCAATAGGTCCAAAATTCGGAGAATCTTGATCTTTCAATTGGCGATAGAACTTTATCTCTTATGAATTTTGTCGAAGATTACGCAAGACAATGGACTGAATATGGAAAAGAACTTAATACCTCGTCAAAATGGATTAAAAGTATCAGAGGAATATTAAAATCCTGTATTAGACGCGTCAAAACAAAAGTTCATGCCGCCTATCCTTCTATGTTTAGTAAACCAGAAGTGATCAAAGAATTAGATATGTTATATGAGGAATATGTCTCGGTTCAAACTGATATGGCTTGTAACAACATTCCCTTTCTCTGTAAGGCTCATTATCACATCTGTATTTTAAATGAACTTGGCATTAATCCCACATCTGATAACCATACTTATACTCCAACTGCCATTTCAAAGATGGAATTCTTCAAAACCATGCTACAGTTTTAGACACATTTGATATCCTAGTTCATGGGATGGAAGAAATGAATGACCGTACCTATATTGGATTCCTAAACTTCACAAAAACCCTTACAAAGAAAGATACATCGCTGGATCGAGTAAATGTTCTACAAAGCTCATATCTTTGTTCTTCATGAAAATACTAAAAGCTGTGAAGGAGAAACCTCAGACGTATTATATTAAAACATGGGCCTGAAGTGGTATCAATGAAATGTGGATTCTAAAAAAGTCTAAATAACTTTTAGTACACTTGAAATAGCAAAGCTTTTCTCAAATCAACAATATCAAGACGTACGACTTTTCAACACAGTACATGACAATTTCTCATGATAAATTAAAGACTATACTTTTTGACATTATTGATAGTTGTGTCTTTAACAAAAATGGAAAACGGAAATATGCATACAGTTTGTGACTACTGATCAATCATCAAAAACACTTTGTTGAACACCACTTTGATTCCACACACAAGAACTCTGAAGTTGAAACTAGAAATATACTGGAGTTCCTCATAGACAACATCTTCGTAGACGTTAGTGATCAGGTATTCCAACAGTCTGTTGGAATTCCCATTGGCATGCTATGTGCTCCTTTGTTAGCTGACATATTTTTATATTCTTATGAAACAGAAGCTATTCACTAACTTCTACATGAGAACAAAAAATATTTTGTTGTGGTCTTCAATGCGACATTTAGATATATCAAGGACGTTTTATCTATTACCAATAATAATTTTCATTCCTATGTCGATTAGATATATCCCAGTGAACTCGAAATAAGAGTGTCGTCCATATCTGCTTCGTACTTGAATATCTGATTGAAAATAAATATCAACGACAGACTAACAACTCAACTTTATGACAAACGAAATGATTTCACCTTCCCCATCGTTAACTCTCCTTATTTATGTAACAATATTCCATCATCACTTGCTCCCGTGGGGACCCAGGTTAGAATACATCCTCAGTACCCCTTGTTTGCCGTAAGAGGCGACTAAATGAGGCGGTTCTTTGGATGAGACCATAAAACCCGAGACTCCACGTCACAGCATGTGTGGCACGATCACGATCCCTCCCTGCTCAAAGGCTATAAGCGCCGAGCATAGCTCTAAATTTTGCAGCCCTTCACCGGCAATGGTGACGTCTCCATATGAGTGATAATATCCTCGAGAGGGACGTTAAACAATATGCAACCAACCAACCATCATCACTTGTATATGCGTTTATATATCTCAAGCTGTTCGATACGCAAGAACTTGTTGTGCGTATGATATGCTTTTAAATCGAATTATCCTTTAACAATAAATTTTACAATTGTTGATTATAAATATTTGTTACAAATCAGATGAATTGTTGATACGAAGGCAAGCCAAGAAGTAACCAGCATATACCAAGTCCGATTGACCTAGACGGTCACGATTTTCATGCTTTGTTTCAATGCATGTTTTATACCTGGGTAGAAAATTGCAGGCGTATCGAGTCATTCTTTGATAAGATATTGAATGTAGAACATGACTAATGTTGCAAAGGCATGGTTTTCATCTAAAGTTACGTACCGTGCTATAATTCTGCACTTGTCTTATGCACCACCTTATCCCCAAGTTAAATTCTGGGTAGGGGAATTCAAAGGTCTTTAGAAGATGAAGTCAGATCTGGACGCCCACTGGATTCCACCGTCGAAGAAATGTGTAAGAAAGTTTGGGATTTGGTATACTCTGATAGGCGAATTCAGGTGGAGGAAATAGCGCAGGCATTAGGCATTTCATGTTGTAGCGATTGAACAATCTTACATGATCGTTTAGATATGCACAAGGTAACAGCCCGTTTGGTCCCCAAATCCTTTAGAGATGAGCCAATGGCAACCAGAGCATCCGTATGCAGCGCCTTGTTGAAGCATTTTGGGTCAAAAGATGATTTTCGTTTGCGTCTGGTGACAGTAAATGAGACTTGGGTCCGTTATCACTAGCCAGAGTATAAAGCTCAGAGTCGTCAGTGGGTACGACCTTGGAGATCTGATTGAACAAAAAATGCATTACATCTATATACACTGATAATAATAAATTAGGTCGGCTAATTCAGAACGTATTTAGGACCTTGTGATATTCTATATTGCTAGAACAATTTATCTTGAAAATACTGCATTTTTTTTTATCATCGTCCTTACCGGGATAGCAGGTACATTTGGTATCGAGACAGGCTACTGTTGTTACAGGGACTTCGACAGTTCCGTCTAAAGTAAGCAATTAGAAAATGCTATAACTATGCATTATAACGATATACTTCGCGAGTAAAACCTATCAATGGATCAAATTATATCGTTATAACGACGATATATATAATTTGCGAATTGGTGATTTTAATTCAGTATGTTATAACTCTTGTAACACGAAACAATTCTTTAGTAGCATGCTTCCATTTGACAACTGATCATACTCAGCACAAGCTCTTGCGTATCGAATCAGTTTATCAACATAAACACCATATGCAACGAGGGGTACTGAGGACCTTTTCTAATACGGATGCCCACGGGATGGTTACATGAACAATATGTTTGATTCCAGTTGACAAACCTTGTAACAATATTGTTTTTGTAAGATTCGTTATTACAACTGCATCTTATACGAACGCGGTATTAATAGGTCATCAGTACCCTTTGCGTCTCTTAAGAGACGACTGAATAGGGCGGGTCTTTGAATGAGACCACAGAAGCCAACTCCCATTGTCACAGCAGTGTGGGACGATAAAGATCTCTCCCTGCTCAATGGTCATAAGCGCCGAGCATAGACCTCAATTTTGCAGCCTTTCAATGGCAACTGTAACGTCTCCATATGAGTGAAATGTTCTCGAGTAGGACGTTAAACTATATACAACCAACCAACTAACCTCATTTAACATATTCAATTATCTTATTACTCCTAGTTTACTACACACAGAAGGGGGACTGCGTGGCGTAGTAGTTAGATCATCGCGTTCAAAATCACACTGCCTCTCACCTCTGCTCAGCGCTGGATCGAATCCCGCTCGCGCCGTTAAGTGAGAAAGTTTCCCAGTTTATTTGCGGAAGGTCGGTGGTCTCTTTCCAGGCACATTGTATCTGGGTTCTCTCTTCCACCAAGAAAAACCGGGCGCCACCATATAACTGAAAAATTGTTGAGTGTGGCGGAAAACATCAATCAATCAAATCAATCAAATACACACAGAAGGATAGATACATGTAATACGCACTTTTCTTTCGATGTGTCTCATACGTCATTTTCATATTCCTATTATATTTTTATCCATTCTGACAAGGTACCAAGTTCTTTTTCATATTCATCCCACAGTTTGGCATAATATTCGACAGAATTCGGGATGCTTACTGCTCCTCGGTACCTGATTCCACCTCTGTTTTGTTCTCAACTCTTAATTTTGTATTCATTAGCAGACCTGGGGTCAATTACTTTAAAATGTAATGCATTAAATTACAATTACATTGAAATGTTCACCATTATAATTACAATTACCATTACTTTCATTCATGTAAGTAATTAATTAAATTATAATTACTTTGCTAAAGTAATGAACTACATTACTCATTACAATGGGGAAAAAAATACAAAGAAAATTTATGAACACAATTTATTTGAAGTTAACTTTGAAATCAGAGTGATTGTCAATCGCACTATGACTATGTATCAATATCTGCCCTAAACAAATACTTTGCTGTTTATTCAAATACATATAGTAATATCGCATATTTTATTTCCAAAGAGGTCTAAATTATGGGGTTAGTAACCCCCTAATTTAGACCTCTTTGCAAATATATGATGTTGATATGTAATTCAAATGTAATTGAAAAGTAATGGTCATTACTGGCATTTTTATGAAAGTAATGCATTACATTACAATTACTTGTAATTCAAAAATGAGTGCATTACATATTACACCCCATTGCTTTACAAAAAATGTAATGATTACAATGCATTACCATTACACATTACCGTTACTCCAGGTCTGTTTATTAGAGGTGTTATGGGATTGATTACTGTTCGTTATCTTAGGCTTTTATGAGAGAAAAAATATGTCATCAATTGAAAGGCCTTTTCTGAATTTACGACCTTTAAAAGTAAGTGATTTCATGTCCTAATTTTAAATATATCAACATCACCAATAATGACATGTTCAGCTGGATTATAGTTGAAAGAAGATGAATAACGAGAACACGTAGTTCGATTAAGCATAAGATGGTCTATATCTAGGCACTGTAAAGCTAGTTTGTAATTAAAAATTTAGATGTATACTTTTAAGAAGTACAGGATGTAGACTTGAAATTGAAATATACTGAAAATCTTTTATGCATAGCTATATCTAAGTTGTTAATTACATGTATCTTGATGGCCATGCAATACAGACTTTTAAACATTTAAAAAAGCACCTTGAAGATACATGTAATTATGGATTTAAATTTTATGACAATCTTGAATTGTAATCAACAATACAGATTTGGAAGAAACGTGAAAAACGTATGGACACTCATGCATTTATTTATATTTTAATTTGCAATACAAACTGAATTAAAATCATAAAAACAAACATTTGCCTATACTAGGATGTTTGGAGTTTCCTACATGAATTATTTCATTCCAACGATAGCTTTAACATATACTCTATGCAAACTTTCAAAGAGTGAAAGATGTAGAAAAAAATCTTTCATCAAAATTCAACGCATTCAACAAGTCAAAGTACATTTTAAAAATCTTCCTTGATGAGGGTTTTTATGGTTTTCCAGAAGTTTTCATGTGTGCATGTCACCTGGGGAAATTTCGTGAAACACTTGTTTAGAACTAAGTTAGTAAGATATTTTGGAAGACGGTCGGTGTAAACGTCGGGGAAAATGACCAAATGGACGAATTCCAATCTTCTATAGCTTCCATCCTTGCCATATTCAATTCATAATTTCGCCACGGCGATTCGAGATAGCTTTTTGATATTAAGCAGATCACTCGCCTGCTGTCCTGGATAGCATTCATAAGTTGTTCATCGCGGGGTACTCCTACGGGATCATCTCGATCTCGGATGTAAAGTTGAATATTAGAGTTGTTTTCCACTCGACGTATAAATTCCTCAAGAACGAAAGATAAATCTCTACCTGAATACGAAAACAACGCCTGCTATTTATAATAAATCAAAGGTGAATAAATCTCATTGGAATATCTCTTGACTATTCCGAAACGTTGCTTTGCTTTGAAAAGTTTGTAACGAATTTTCCATTTATTTTTCTGTAGAGTTATTACAATGATTGTACTGAAAATAAAAGCTAAAGTCACAGACGTAACGATGTATATACCGAGATATAATTTGCAAATTGCCTTCAAGGACAGCAATGACTGCTCTGAATTCGTAAAATCAAACACTTCAGAACTTGTCAAGGAGCATTTATAGTCTACAAAGTGGGCAAAATTTCTCCTATTACATGTGATCCAGGACAGAAAGTCTACATTATCACAGGAACATAGAATCTTGTTTCCAGATAAATCAACAGTAAGGTTTGATTTTCGAAATAATGTTTCAAATGAGCGTCGGTATCTTTCCTCAATTGTGGTAAATGTGTTTTGTGCGAGGTATATATATCTGATTTCTTTCAAATGCTCAATGTTTACCCGCCATATTGATAACAAATTATTTTTGAGATTCAATGTCTTCACCTTTCGCATATTCTTAAACATTTGAACAGATAACGACACGATGCTATCATGTGACAAATCAAGATTTTCTAGAGGTATGAGATTTTCAAATATTTTCCCTTCCTTATCTTTCGATAATTTTTCACCAATTAGTGATTATTGCTAGATAATAACCTTTATGTGGCTAAGTACATTGTGTTGTTAATATGTATCAGTTGTTCCCCGGTTAAATTAATTACATCATAAGCATCATATATTTATGGTTTGCAGCTTTGTGCTTAACCGACACTTATGTAATCTTCTTTTACACAGTTCTCTTTAAAACCTGACTTTACAGTCTTCTGGTTGGGCCTTAGCCAATCATTTCTATTCCCTTTGGTCAGCTGACCATTATTGATTTTTTCAACAAAGGTGACGCTAGGCTTTGTTCAACACAAAGCAATTTTCGGTCACCACGCTTTTATTTCACTTCAACACAAAGGAATTGTCATCGTTTTGTAGTTCACTTCCATTGCCCGCCATCCACCCCTTCATACCACCGCCGTTTTTGTTGGTGGATGCCCACCTTTTTTGTGGGCAGGCAGCTATTGGGTGGCATTTATACTGGGTTTTGCTTTGTGTATTATTGTTGTATTTGTCAGTAGGGGGTCAGCTTGCACATTATGATGCCAAATTGTTTGACATACAGGATATAATCTACTGACCCCCTAATAAGCTAAATAGTTTTCTACATTGTGTATAAATGCAGTATTGTTTGTAATTTTTTGGTGCTAGGGGGTCAGCTTCCATATTGTGATGATGATGGGTTTTCCATTTTTCTGTGTACTAGTCAACTGACCCCCTAAAAGGACTTTTAAACCACTACCATACTTAAGAAAATGTAGAGATATGTAAGAACAGAAGTTATTTGACAGGTCAAGGATTTGAATTCCCTCTTCGCCGTGCACAGGTCCATTCCATGAATAGAAAAAAATGTTCTGTAGATAGATCTCGCGTAAACTAGAGTTATTTATTCCGAATTCTGGAATCTTCATATGAAACTGACTTGCACTTGTTTCCAAGGCTTTAGGTAATGTAAATGTGAATAGTTGCTTTCTTTCAGATTTTGATATGAGAATCCTGCATCTACGCTTTCTGTGTTGTATCAACTTCCTTGATTGTAATTATTTTTTGTCCTTTAATGGGATTTGGAAGTGTATAATCACATTGATCGGTTTTCTCCTCACAGTCTTCAAATATCAATGTAGGATATGGAGCATTTCGTACCTGAACACTTACGTTCAGAACATGAAGATGTTCAAGACAAAAGTACTCAATGATATATCTCCCTTGGATCAGTTTATTTTCTCCGAGCGACAATATTCTTAGTGTTTTAGGAAAATGTCTACTCACACCTGGTTCTAATTGTTCAAGTCTGTTCTTTTCAATGTGTATCTCGGTAAGATTAGTATTGTCTATGTTGATCAGATGATGTCTGAGGATTTTAGAGCCTGTTCCAGTCAAACACATGATACCATTGATATGTAAAATATCAATAATTGTCTGGTTAAGGTTATGAGTGATATTCGGAAGTGAAGTAAATCCGAGTCTTTTGTTGTAGGACACATCAAGGTATTGTAGTAGAGGGAGAACTCCAAATGCACTTTTTCTACAAATTATATAATATTGCATGCTGAAACATCTTATATATCGTAACAAAGTCATGTTATTTACATGTCTTGAGGAATGCTTGTGAATTACCCTTTTTTCGGTAATCCCAGACAAATCAAGTTTGTATTGGTTTGTTAAATTGGAAAACCCCTTTTCACAAAAGATGTTTTTGGTCCATCAAATTTCAAAATCTGCAATGATTTCAGTTCTGCAAACACCTCGTCCCCCATTCTAGCATTTATGTCTGGATAGGAATCTTCAGGAGTTATGAGATTAAGCACTGTTCGTTTTCTTCCCTTTTAATCCATTTTAGATGAAAATACGAATGTGTATTTTGATTGCTGTGATAAAATTTAGAAATTCATTTCAAAATTAAGGATTTTCTCCCTCATGCATAGCTCTTATCCTTAGACGAATTTGATTACACTTTTTGGCACTCTGTTTTCCCCTAAAATAGCTCTAGCAAGTTCATCTTTATTTCGGATTTCAAACATTTCGGTTGAGCATCACTGAAGAGACATTATTTGTCGAAATGCGCATCCGGTGCATCAAAATTGGTACACAGTATACATTTTACATTATGACCCCTGGGTCGAGGCCTCTGCTGGTGGACTGTTAGTTCCTGAGGGTGTCTACAGCCCAGAAGATAAGTACTTCATTACTAGTTTGCAAATACGTATGTATATTTAATTGCTGTGATAAAATTTAGAAATTCATTTCAAAATTAAGGATTATCTCCCTCATGCATAGCTCTTATCCTTAGACGAATTTGACTCCATCATTATTTTGGCAATCTGTTTCCCCCTAAAATAACTCTTACAAGTTTATTATTTCGAATTTCAAACATTTCGGTTGAGCATCACTGAAGAGACATTATTTGCCGAAATGCGCATTTGGTGCATCAAAATTGGTATCGTATAAGTTTTACATATTGTCAGTTACGGAGGAGGTTGAAAGTAAAATAAAATGAAATAACATGTAATATCTCCAAAGGAACTCCATGTTTACAAATTTTGCACAAATCGATTATCCCACTTCCCTTGGATGCGTCAGTAGTTTGGCATAGGTATGATTTTAACTGACACTACGTTTTATTATCCTTGTTCTGTGCTTATGTATGGGAAACACAACAATTTACTTCCAACTAAAATACATTTGTAATAAGATATCTATTACATTCGATCTGCGCTGAAATACATTTCCACAAACCGTGTCAAGTATATATTTTGATTACATCATGAAAACACCTCGTGTAATCGGCATCAGAATCATTGACAAAGGCACACTTTGTAATAATCATTTAAAGGGGTATTGTCAACTAGAACGTAAGAAATAATTCCCACCTGTGATTAAAATTCTGGAATACGTTAAAATTGTAGAAAAATAGGAATGGGTGAAAAAATCTACCGCCGATCAATTTTCAAGTAAATTATATAAGTTTTCCCCTGAAGGAATGTTTTATTTCCATACAATGAGATATCTGTTACATGCAATCTGTGTTAACAACGCGTTCTCAAACTGTGTCAAGTTTATTTTTGTCTTTATTATCAGAACACCTCCCGCAATTGTCATGGTTTGTAATAATAGCTTAAAGGGGTATTGTCTGTCAACTAGGAAGTCAACAAAATTAAGCCCCTACTGTGATTAAAATGCTGGAATGTGTTAAAAATGTAAAAAAAAAAATAATAATAAATAAATAAAAAAATAAATAAAAAATAAATCTAAGTGGAAAAATCGACAACTGATCGAAAATTTCGTAAACATTCTCCCCGTAATGAATTATTTAATTCCATACAATAATGCTTCGGTCGTTGTTTAAATATGTAGGCAAAAGATACCGCAATGTCAAAATTACACTAACAGACTACAAGATATGACAGTGGTGATTTGTATTTATTGTAAAGCTCTTCTACTCATTTTAGTAACTGTCGGCAACTATGACTTTGGCAGCTAAATCAATGCAAGACACCTACGTGTATCGATAATAATGTATATTTTAGATGTTTGCCAGAGCACAAAACTATGTGAATATTTACATAAGTGCTTTGAAATATGCTCTAGAAATAGAGTAAAAACAGCACAAGTGGTAGATAACTTTTGTGGGGAAAAATCTCCGTATCCTGATTTTGATGTCTTTTCATTGTAATATTTTGCTTCAGGTTGTTATACATGAATTATTTAGGTCAAATCAAAGTAAGATGAATGGATAAATACACGTAATAGGAAAACCGGGGGATTTCCCTCCACCTCAAATGTGTAGGCATCGGGTGTTTGATTGGTTTCAAACCATTCTTTTGTTGTTTTGATAATTTGGTTCACCTCTTATAACAATCAATTGGAACCAGGAAGTGATACAAACATGACCTATTCATTTGCTTTATCTACAAAATACTGATTCTCTTCAAAGTCTTCGACAGTTTATGTATATGTACGCTAGATAACAATATCTATTTTGCAGGAATATTATTTTACACATTATGTACAAATTATCGTTAATTCACTTTTTTAAAATCATTAATTTTATGTTTCAACAGATGCAAATCAACGCTCTCACTCCAAACCAATGAAGCACTCTGATTCAATTATCAGGAAAAAATGTACTTACAGTCACTATGGTGAAAAGAGAAAAACATATGCATGTATAGCTCTAATGTATTCTACGTCGACGTGAATATCTTAAAGCGATGTTGGTTATTTGAATGAATTAGTAAATTATATGCGCCTCGCATAATTGTAAGAAAAGATGTATTAAAATCAACATATTTACAGACAGAATATATCTGGCGATATATTTTCCATCTCAGATTGTAACAATAGTTTAATACCTAATCTATATAATTAGATGTAAAGAGAGACAATGAAATCAATGAGAAGATACTAATAGCTTTTAAAAATATTTAAAAGTAAGATGTCGTCCATTTACGAGATCTATTAATGACATATTTCTCAAGAAATTACAAACAGATAAAGCCCAGAGATAGTGCCCTATAAAGGAACATTATGTCTATTATAGCAGGGATTGTAATATGTTGGTCATTATGACGTATATTGGTTGTTACAGGGATAAGAAATATAATGGTGATAAGCATTGTCTGTCTGGGTATCAGACTTCCTTGTTATTCCAATATATGAATCCATATGGAACAAAGAGACCATTTAAAACATGGAACAATATCGCTTGTTGTGTTTGTATTCCCCTATTGAATGGACTCTGTCAAAAAAAATCTTCGAGTGAAATATATAGAACTGTGGGTCTTCCCCGGGTCTTAACCAAAGTACATTGCAATTAAGCCGAAATGCATTTTTTTTCGTACGAAATATTCGACTCCCAGGTAAAAATGTCGACACTAAAATAAAACGTAAAGGAAGGGTTAGAGATAAATTTCCATGTGAGGTGATCTATGAATACATGGTCTTTATGCAATCTCTACCCAGAGTTGTCGTTCCTTGCTCTCACTTACACCTCTGTTAACGTCTCAAAATAAGCAATGTTATTCCACATGTAAATCCACTTTTTTACGGCTAATAAAACGAAGAACTATTTTATAAAATATCGGGAAAATGTAGGACAAGCAACTATTTGTAGATTTTTTTCCATTACTATATATTCTTCATGTACCTATGTATAGGCCTGGTGCAATAGAACTACCCAATATCCACGTTTCAACCCAAATCAATGTTTCTTGTGTCACAAAAAGACTTGACATCTGCTTAATATTTATTTATTTACGTATATTTTTGTAACTGAAGTCAAAACCATACTTTATTTGAGCATACATGCCATTTTACAAAAATCTTGTAAAACCCTTGAGACGTTGACAGAGGTGTAAGTGAGTGTAAGGAACGATAACTCTGGGTAGAGCTTGGGTCTTTATGTAGTAGAATAATTCTTCAAGAAATGAGTGGTCATCGTACATAGTATTTTCAGTATTATTTCAGAAATGTTCATGCAATTTTGCTATAAATCTGAAAACTATAATCGTGCATGATTTTATATTATTCCCCTTTATGGTAATCGTCATATATTCTTCGATGATAAGGGAAGCACGTTGCGTTGTTTACATGTACATCTAAGGACAGGCTAATGCCAAATACGTTGATGGTACAGGGGTTTCAACAGTCTCATTTAGAATCAACATTTCACAAATTCTATGGTCCTTATAACGATCTAATTCATATTCTTAGCCCCTTATTAGGTTCAATGCTGTCTAACGTTTATTATACCAATTGTTAGACCGTTCTTTAAATGCGATTTTCATTACGGATTACCTTTGATCGAAATATTATGGTTCATCGCGAATCTAGTCAATGACTTTTTTTAAAGAAGCAACTGTCTATAATGTCAGAAAGTCTAGACTTTAATTCATATTGATGAACGGTCGTGTATAGTGTTGAAAAGTCATGCGTATAAATAATATGAACACGCAGGAAAATGGCAGTGTTCCTGCATATAATACGAGTATACTCTTTATAACCTGGTGAAGGTGTAACAAAAGTGTCATCTCGCAAAACGAGTAATCGACCCATTGGACGAATAAAAAACACTGTTTAACAAGCCAAGAGCAACAGACATGTAATTCACAATGTAAAGTTTTTAAATTTAGTGTAGTTTTGGTGCTAGCGTTTTTTGTACGTCTTAACCCATCTAATTCAAACCTTTTCCCTTGTACCAAGAAAGGAACAGTGTGCTCCAAAAATGGCAATCTAATTGTTTGTGTCCGTTGCCATTTTTGTGATGTAATGTCATGATTAAGGAAGAATTGAAATAACTATATGTTGATGGCCCTCAATACATTTATAAAGGGAATTTTCGTGTTTCAAAATAAAAGATACAAGATTTAACTAATTAACATCGGTGTTTTTATGATTTAAATGCTACGCCGCGCATAAATTCGACACAACCCGTATATTACACCGAGTTTAAGTTTGGGGTTTCCTCATCATCTGACATTCTTATATGCATTTGGCTGCGCCCATACTACTACAGATCTGGAAATATATGGGCACAAATAGGTACACTTATATCATTTAGGCCGTGATTGTATATTGTTAAAAACTTTTTAATTTTGTATGGCGATAAATGTACCCCATATCGACGATATATTAAAAACAATAGCAAATATTTTCTAGATTCTGTCCATTATGGAAACCGGTTTGAATTCAATGACCAACCTGCAATAGTTCGTACTATACAAAAGACGATATCATGTGATTCGGATGCATTGTCCGTTGCTCTTGGAACATCAACACGCCTTCAACGTCATGTACTTTAAACAGCATGTATTCGATACATACATATAAAACACACACACACATAAATTTTATAAGACTTTGAGGGCAACCTTTTGTTTCTAAAGGCAATGTATTGCAATCCTTAATGACATTGTAAAAAACAAGAAGATTCTTTATCGTAGGCATGAGCAAAAAATATTGGTAGCATTTTCATTATCATTTTTGATTTGTGTAAATTGATCACAAAATAAGTCGGCGCATTAAAATGAAATATTAAATCGTATTTGAGTTGTTATGGCATCAACTCTTAATATGCCCGAATAGTTTAGAATGTGACAAGAAATGTTGGTTATAGGACCTATTTTTAATATAAATCTGGGAATTTTGTTTTGGATTACTTGCAGAATCTTCCACATCGCTTCATTCTTTGATATTTTATTGAACATAGATATTAACAGCAAACTAACAATTTAATTTTATGACAAACGTGGTGACTTCAGCTTCTCTATTGCTCACTTTCCATATTATTATTATTATTTTATTTATTTATTCATTTTCATATAGTTTCCATGCGCTGTACAATGTTTGTACTAATAATGAATTATAATAAACATGTGCCAATAAAATACCTGCAAGACCTATAAAGGATATGATAAAACAATAGACATAATTCAAATAAAACATGGTAGGAAGATGACAAAGTGTTTGACTTTGACTAGACAAGATACAATTGGCACAAAGGTATTCGTATATTAGATCAAAATTCAGATTGCAAGAGACTACATATGGAATCCTTGATATTGCACTGAATTTTACATTCACAGGGCATATTCACGCTTGAACAAGAGTGTTTTGGGGTTCTTGCGGAATGTTCCATGTGCTTCAAGCTCTCGAAGTTCCAAGGGCAGTTTATTCTACAATTGTGCACCTAGTGTTTTTATGGCTTTTGCACAGTATTTTTTATGATTTCTTCGCTACTAGCTCCCATTGGTTTGATGATAATATCACGTTCCTATGTGGCTGGTAAGCAGGTCATAGCTCTCTCATGTATGCAGGTGCTGAGAAAGAGCGTATTGATTTATGTATGGTTGTCAGCACTTCAAACACAACACGTTGCCTTACAGGTACCCAGTGTAGTTGTTGAAGTACCGGAGAAATATGTTGTCTGTTGCATGTTCTTGTGAGACAACGTTGTTCTGAGCCACTTGTAGTCGGTACAAGGGGGGCGATCGGTTATGCCAAGCAGGAGGGCATCGTGATAGTCAAGGTGGGATATCACTGTTGCATTGATGACTTTCGCACACGCTTCCTGGTTGAGATGGTGTTTCACCTTGGAGATTTTCCTGATGTTGAAGTACATCTTTCTTACCACAGAGCTGACTTGTATTTTCATTGATAAGATGACGTCTATATATATATATATATATATATATATATATATATATATATGTGTGTGTAGCAATATTCCATTATCTCCTTATATGGTGTTTATGTCTCTCGGTTGATTCGATAAGGAAGAGCTTGTTCTGGATATGATCAGTTTTTAAAGCGATTCAGACTACTGATATATAAATCGGTGTAAAGGGGTTAAAACAGTCTCTTTTAAAGTCAGCATTTCGCAAAGTCTACGGTCGTTATAACGATCTCACCGCGGGTGTGACTGGTTGACAGGGGATACGTAATCCCCTTAGGCATATTATCTCACATATGGTATGACCAGTTTTCCGTGTTTGTCCCTCTTAATTTTGGATAGATGAAAGTGATTATTTTTTGTTATCTTTACATTTTCATAGCAACTGTTAATTATGAAAGGTGAATATAACGAACAGTGATCAATCTCATAATTCCCACAAGCAAAACAAAGTAAATTATTCTTTACAAATTGATTTTGACAATGGATTACTATATTTACCTGATCAAGAAATAGAGCTCACGAGGGATGTGATCTGTCGACGGGAGATGATTCTTCCTCCTTGGCCCCCGATCTCGTAACTAGTATATCCATGTGTCCGTGTTTGCCCAACTCTTGATTATTATTATTTTATTCTTTGTTATCTGCACCTTTTTATTTAGGAAACAAAAAAGGACATTGTGTCGTTTTGTGCAGAAATATAATATTCACACGTCTGTATAACATATCATTTTCATCCTACCTTTTAAAGCGTTTATTTAAGAAATGAACAGCACTTTTGAGCTGTTCATTGTCAGTATGAACGGATTTTGATTTGAGGCAAATTTTGTGAATCGTGTTAGAGATTCCCAGAGAATTTGCCTCAAATCCAAATCCGTTTATATTGCTTCTACTTTGTTGCATAAAACGAACTCCTAGCCTCTGTCACAATCGTATTGTGGCGTACATCAAAACATGGACATGACGTCACACTTCGTCTCATCCTGCCTGTTATCGACATTGTACGGTGCACTGTATTTTGGAGCTAGGAGACCGCAAGATTGGGATGATAATCCACGTAAGTTCACAATCCTAATCCAAGGTATGACTTGCGAGATCTTTGTAACACATTTTGTATTTTAATAAATCATTACGCTCTCTCAGTCGCGTGCTTTATGCTAGTTCATAATCCGTTCATAGTCAATATGAACGGATTGTGTCGCGTGCCGAAATTGATTGGTTCATAGAGGAAAATGCGATTTGTAATATAAATATATGCAAGTAAAATGGTCTGGTTTAAAATAGAAAATACACCACAATTAAAGGCAGCATCTCTTTATATTGTTCATAAAGCTGGAATCAGAATTCGACGTATACCATTCATCTATGAAATCAGAAGCGGAATAACTCCTAAACCTGTGTGCCATGTGTACTAATCATAGCTTTATATGTGGGGTGTACGCACCAAATTATTCTATGCACCAATTTACAAAAGTTTAAGGGCAAAATGTTTAGATTTATGAAATCCAGGATAAGAGGTTTTAAAACGACTATATGTGGTAAGCTAGCTTGCAGGCCCCCTTCACAGCTGAAATTTAATCCTTAATCAAAGTTCATGAAATTCATACGAGTTCATTATTACAATTCATAATGTTTTATGTTCATTTCATTTTTTAAAAACTTTGTGCTTGTAGTGTAAAGAGGTCTTTTAAGTTACCTTGCTTTCAGAATAATACCAAAAAGCGTAATTTTGACATCTTTATTAACCATTTTAGATACCTGCAATTTCTTGAACAAGATCAATATTTACATACCGTAAATATATAAATATGTATGTAAAGTATTCATCCTGCTCAAAAAGTCTCAATACATAACTGGCGTAAAACCTTTTCGAGAAACGCGTATTTGCCCATAACTTTCGTGTCGACGTCATATCTTCCTGTAATGTACGTCACGCAGTGGTCGTTATGTATGATGATCAATGTATCGTTGTCTGTAACTCCGTCAGGGAAATATTATTAAAGGACTCACTATAACAACGCCTTGTGTTAGATTAAGGCGAAGATAAGGAACAGTGACCAATCTCATAACTCCAATAAACAATACAAAATAGAGAGTTGAGCAAACACGGACCCCTGGACACACCAGAGGTGGGATCAGGTGCCTAGGAAGTGTAAGCACCTCCAATCGACCGTTCACACCCGCCATGAGCCCTATATCTTGATCAGGTAAACGGAGTTATCCGTAATCAAAATCAGTGTGCCGAGAACAAACTAACAACCGGCACGAAACATGCGAGACATCTTTTAAAATTCTCAAAAAATGGGCATTGATTGATTGAATATTGTCGAGAATATTTCACTCATATAGCGACGTCACCATTGCCGGTGGAGGGCTGCAAAATGTAGGCCTATGCTCGGCGCTTATGGCCTTTGAGTAGGGAGGGATCATTATCGTGCCACACCTGCTGTGACACGGGGCCTCGGTTTTTGTGGTTTCATCCGAAGGACAACCCCCATTTAGTCGCCTCTTACGACAAACTAGGGGGTACTGAGGACCTATCCTAGCCCGTATTCCCACGGGATTTATAATGGCAGTGGATAGGCAAACTATTAAATCATTCAGTTCCTCAAAAGTATGTGTAGTCACTTGTATAAAATCAAAAATCACTAGTCTAGTATGGAACGCCATACCTGTAGGAAATAAGATTTCCAGTTACGGCAGTCGTTATGCTATTCAATTAAGATTAGATATAATGATAAGTAAAATTTAAAATTGTAACTATGAATCAAGGAACACATTTAAATTGACAATATATTATTGCAATATACACGTTCTTTATGATATATGTGCAAATCAACAAGCAATAGAAACTGATAATTGAAATAAAGAAACAATAAATAAAGATATAAGATATTTTTCTCATATAATTCATTCGAAGCATGACGGAAATCAGGCGATTCTTAAACCCCATCAGATTAATATTTGCAGATATAGCAATTTAGAATATTCCATTAAATCTGGGCAATTTATTTTTCGAGTATTAAGATTTAAATCCAATTCCTTCAAAGTAAATGTTATGCAGTGTATGTATTAGCTGTATCAATTCATGTGCATGCCTGTTTACAAGGTTTCACGGTTACAGAATTAGGGAACTAATGGAAGCTATGTCTCACGTGTCCTTAATTGAATTCATCTAAACAATTGCATTAATTCAATTGATATGTTTGTTAAAGATGTTACCATATATACCTTGTTAACTTATTTTATTTTGTATTTTGTATAAGGGTCGTCGTGTACATGTTGCAAGTTACTATGGTGACATATATGTGCTCATTGATCAGAATTTCTGCAACATCAAAGTATTACGCAATGTACAGCAACAGTAATGTAAACATCGATTTGTAAAAGCTTGTTTTCATGGCAACGCGATGTATGAACGATAATATTTAATTATTACTTAGGTATACATTTTTACTAAGATTATTTGTACAGTAATATTATATACAATGATTTATTGTCATGCTTTAAAGGCCATATGAAACAATTTCTAACAGTGGTATTTTATTTTATAAACATAAAGACAGGTATGAATGAAAGTCAAATAGCGTTTAATAAAAAAATATTGTCTTTGGATCGATAAGAAATAAAGCTGTACACTTGTGCATGGAATGAATTTGTTACCCGCTTATCGTTCTTGATTCGGTGTGTTCGTGACGTCACAACGACCCATCGATGTAAACAACGCAATGAAAATAGTGTAGGCCTACCGTTTTTGTTCAACGAAATATCTCACTTTATTTAATGGATATGGACTAATTACTGTTTTCTGACGAACTGTCCGATTTTGTGGTTCAACCATATCAGTTTAAACCAGTCAGGAATAATGCACGGGAAGCGAATAACATTTTTGAACAGAGGATGGTATTGAAGTCAATACTGCACAGGCTCCTGAAGTATGGCCACGACTAACCTACCCCCCCCCCCTTTTCTGCCTTTTTGCGGGGATAATTTCTCCTCCAAAATGTATGGACCCCTTGCTTATCCCATGCGAATTTCGATTTATGTAATCCTTTCACACTTTTGAAAGCTTTAGAGATTGGCCTTCTACCGGTAATAATAAAGCCGGTAGAATGCCAATCTCTAAATCTTACAAAAAGTGGGAGTCAAACGATTACATAAATCGAAATTGGGATGGGTTAGACAGGGAATCCACAGATTTTGGAGAAATTATCGCCTAAAAAATTCAGAATGGGGGTGGGGGGTGGTAGTACTGTCCATACATCAGATGCCTTTGGATTTCAACACTTCATGCCATCAGATCATACTGAAGTTTAAGAATCATTTTAAAAAATATTTAAAGTAATATGAACTGGTGTACATTTCATTTAAGATTCACCGTTATAAAAATAGTCTCAAAACTGTAATGGTAATTCCACCTTCCTTTTTATACGAATAATAGTCTAGTCAATCTAGCTCATATATGAGCAAAACCTCAAACTAATTGCAACAGAAATGAATTTTGATTATTCATGCAAGAAAACACATGCAAACAACATATTAAAAATCGGCTTTTGTATTTCCATGGGAAAATTGGAATTTTGGGGTAAAATTATGTGTTTTTTCATGAAAATCGCTAAAAACTGGAAATTGAAGAAAAGGTCCATTTCATGTAACATACAGTAAAAATAAGTTTCATATTTCAAATTTCAACCTGGAAATGTTTGATTAAAACTTTTGACAGCAGAATATATTGTAATTTTTGGGTGAAATCTTGCTTTTTTAAATATAATTGTTAAAGAAAACCCACATTTTTTCATACATTTGAGGCTACCAATAAAAATTGAGTTTAGGATTTATTTTAAAAACTGTTCAACAAGTAAGATATATATATATTATTGGCAATATATATATATATATATATATATATATATATATATATATATATATATATATAATACCATTTTAGTTAGGAAAACCTACCTTTTTCTAAAATAAAAATAGTGAAAAACTGGAAATGATAGGAAATGACTGTTTTACAGAAGATATAACATTGATCTTATAAATTTAAGAATAAAATGTCCAAATGCACAACTAAACTTTTCTGCACCAAAATTTTTTTTCCCTTTCCGAATCTTGGGCTGAAATCTTCATTTTCCAACAGAAATAGTTGAAAACTGGATTTTGGAAGAAAATACTTTTTCCTGTCCATTAGGCATATATATGAGTTACCACATGCAGATTTAGCGGGGTATACATTAAAATAAACTGTTAACACAGAACAAGTGCCCCTTAAAAACTGGTCTGTTAAAGATGATCTACATTTTTGCAGTTGCTCCCCTTACATCGGAAGTTGGAGGCGCGCTTACCATTCCGGTCCTACGTTTCACATAAATACATGTAGTATTTTAAAACAAACAGTGTATAGTAAAGCTTACGTTACCAAATTCTTTATTAAGCTGAGTTTTAACAGTTTGTACTACATCTATGACGAAACAAGGTTGAGTTTCTTCGATTTTATAAAGAAATCTTTAATACGTGCACTTCGTTATATTCTAGAGTTTGGGAAAGAGGGGGGGGGGGGGGGTATAGCTGTAATTGACGTTTAGTTCTATCCAAATTATTGTGCAATTAATACCGAGAATTTCAGAAGTAATCTGTTTTTAAAAACAATGGTCACCTAGAATTAAAAGCAAAATGAATCAGGCACGCAGCATCGTAAAAAAGGGGAGGGGGGTTAAGATAATTTCACAATATTGCCTGAAAATTGACAAGTAAATTTTAATCCAAAGTTATAAAAATCCTTGATGGTGTGTGTGTGTGTGTGTGTGTGTGTGTGTGTGTGTGTGTGTGTGTGTGTGTGTGGAGGGGGGGGGGGGGGCTAAGGTTGTTCTCTCAGTTCAATTTTACACTTCTACTGTGTACACTTCACGACAATGCTTTTTTTTTTTTTAAAGAGGAGGGAGGGCAACCAATCTGTCTAAAAATCGACCTCTGTACGTAAACATTTATCAACTTTGCATGTAATGATAAAAGGGGGTTGAGCCATTGTTGCTACGTGCCTGATAATTATATAAGTGATCATTTGAGTAATTTCAGTACAGTTCAGTCCATGTTTTTACAAGTGCAACGGCTAGTGTCACAATTCGCCTTGTATTTACAGCGAAAAACGTTCGAAAGTTTATCTGGCGTGACTTGTAATTTAGTTTTAACAGACACAAGAATTGCTGAATGCAGTGATAAGCCCCAGTTCGAAGGATCCAAATTAATCATTTCTTTAGTCCACTCTATGAAAAAACAATTCTTGCAGTGCTCCTCTTCTGCAGTTGTAGTTAGTAGTTAGTGGCAATGACTGAACTTATAAAAATGATATTGTGTTAGACAATACTTCACAAGCAAATCTCCTATAAGTGTCTCTATGGTATTCCATCGTACAAAGTCGATATGACATCGACACCAGAAGATATCTTTTTCTCTATGGAATCCTCATTTAGGAAGGTGAAGATAACGAACATTGATCCATCTCGTAACTCCTATAAGCAATACAAAATAGAGAGGTGGGCAAACAGGGACCCCTGGATATACCAGAAGTGGGATCAGGTGCCTATGAAGAGTAAGCGCCCCCTGTTGACCGTTACACCCGCAGTGAGCCCTATATCTTGATCAGGCAAACGGAGTTACCCTTATTCAATATCAGTGTGCCAGAAACGGCCTAACAATCGGTATGAAACAAGTCAGACAGATTTGACCCAATGATAGATTGTATTGGCAAAGTAGATTGTTATAACGACCATAGAATTTGCGAAATGCTGACTTTAAACGAGACAGTTTAAACCCCTGCACCATCAACTTGTTGGTCATTAGCCTGCCTCCATTTAAAAACTAATCATATACAGAATTTGTTCGTGATTTATCTACATTTTTACATTCCAGACCCGTTTCGATGCCGAACATTCTTGACATTGTGTCGCATCCTGTGAATGCATGTAGAAATGGCAAGGATTGACAAACTTCGTTTTCTAAAAAGACGCCTTATTCTAACGATATTCTTCACTTAGGGGCAAGATCAAAAGTTCAATGTCTCACAAAAAACTAAGTTCACATAGTTTTCACCAAGACCCCCCCCCCCCCTTTAAAACTTAATATGACAAATGTTGAAACTAATCGAATAACAAGAAAAGAAACGTACGATTATAAATAACACCCTGTATGCCTTTTCTACTGTTTATTCATAAATGAAGGTGTACATTAAATATATTAAATGTTCATTAATATGATAAATTATTATGTGGTATTGAACAGTCGCTTGTCTTTTTCTTTTTCCCACTAAAGTGTAATCGATGTCGGATGACAGAAATTTACGGGAGTTTTTATCCCCCCCCCCCTAACTAATTGAATTTAAATTTTCATCCGACATTGATCTCGTCCCTTAAGGCAGTTATGTTTATTTCAGAGTTCGTTGCTATTTCTGTGCTTTATATAAAGACATTTCAAATACAATGTGCATTTGGTATGATCCCCTAATATTTACGATAAGTAACTGTATCCCATTTCCATTCTCAATGATCGTGTGCCAGCGTGGCAAGAATGTCGTTGTCATCGAAAACAAGTTTTGTCTTGAATAGATGGCCGGGCGGTCTAGCTCGCTGGTCGCATGCTGCTAGGAGATGTGGTTCTGCAGGTCGTGAGCCCAAGACTAATTAGAAAGAGTAACTACTAGATTCTAAGATTGTTCATTTTATATCAAATCATGATACTAGGCGCAAGTGTTTACTTACATTGATTTTTATTATTTATATTATCAATGTTTTATTATCATTATTATTACCCATGAATGACTCCCCAAACCTGAATATGAAAAAGAAAAGCAAAATTACTTTACTTACTTAGTTTTATAAAAGTTTTAATACAAAACGCTTGCTCAAATGATGAAGATACAAAATAACTGAAACTTTTAACCCTAATGGCTTTCCACATTCTCTTTTTTAACAAACGTAATTCCCCCTTGTAAATTGACACTAATTCTTTAATATTTGATTTATAATTGATTAGTCATAACTTCTAAAGTAAATATTATGTTTCATAATTAAAATTAGTTCAGTAAAGTGTCAAACAAAATATTTTGAGGCTTTGTTCCGAAAGTTCCTCGGGAATGGAAGTCGGCAAAGAATATGAGATGCTGAGCAATATTGTATGTATATAGGTCTTAAAATCACCGTTTTAATACAACTGTTAAGCTGTTTAATCGCGTTTTTTATTACATGCACTTTAGATTGTCGTGTATAACTTTATTCCGATGACTGCCACAGTTAAATCACTCCCCTTTACGTGTGCGGCGTGCCGTAAACACCACAAAATATCGCTGGTTTACTAAAACATTTAAGTCTAAATTTGAAATATTTCCCATTGTCCGATTTTGTCCGATTTTTTGTATGTTGTTAATCACGCTTTTGTTTATTAAATTCCATCGAGTTTGTTTCTGTTGCAATTACTTTGAGGTGACTTGCTAGATTGACTAGACTATAACCACAGTATTGAAATAGTGCTAAAATATTATTGTAGATGTATGTCCTAAATGTTTCAAATGTATTATGGATGCCATATGTTGTACTAGCGCACGGTTCTTCATAATCAGCTAGTGTTTCCTCGTGTGCCCCAATTTAAGTATAAAATTGACAAATCGTTGGTTTTATTGAAGGGGGGGGGGGGGGGGGGGGCTTGTAGGCTATATTTTACAATCGTAAGTTATATATAAAAATTGCTCGCATTTAATTCTATAGCAGGTAAATTACTTTCTCACTTTACATCTTCACTGTTCAAATATTATTTCAATAAAAAAAATATAGCCTATTCATAATTTTTTTTAATAAGCATGTTCAGTTATCAGAACTGATGTAGTATATGGAGTATAAGTTATAATTTCTGAATTATACTTCATGACTTTCTTTTTGAATTTCAGAACGAAAGGTTTATATACAATTTCAATTCAACTAGATCTTATAATTGATAATAAGAAAATAAAAGTTACATATTTTTTGGGATACTAGTGTACGTGGAGCTGTATTACACGTACACGCCTAATAAACATGAAATTATACGAATATCATTGGCTGATAGAGTTTGTAATGTAGATAAAATATGAAAATAGAATATAATTTTAAGTAGTTTTATTCAAAGTTCACGTTCATTGATGGAATGTGGTTTTTCTGTGATTACAATGATAACCAACCTTTAATACATACTTCCAGTGTCTTCACTTTAACTATAAGCGGTTGACTTTAATTTTTATTTTTATTTGTCTGAGTCTTTGGAAAATAAAAAAATGATTGACACAGCGTCTGATTTTAAATTGATCCATTTGTGTCCACTTGTTTGGCTCCTGACGGATGTGGTGAAGTATCAGTGTTCATGGCAACAAATCCATCGCGTCGTAGATTTTGTACCCATATTTTTTTCTTCTAAATCTGGTATCCCTTGGGAAAAGGTACATATGCAACCTCCTCTACGACCTAATACGTGTATATGTAGATACAATTGAATGCAGCACACTTTGGCATTTTTCAAAGCTGTGCAGTTAATACTTCGTTATACCATGTTATAAGTCTATATCGTTGTTTACATCACAGTGGGTCTTTTTGACGTCATCAGCAAGGGAGATAAGCCGCGATCATCAAAGATCATTTTCGTGATCGAGTATATTTGATCAGCTGTTATGACGTTATAATGCATTGAATAAAAAAAATTAAAAATGAATTCTTCTTTCATAAACTTTGATTAATGAATTTCCATACATAACTCATTTTCTTCAGGATATCGTTTCATATGACCTTTAAAACTATATCCAGACTGGTCATTTAATATCAAAAACACATCTCAATGAGAACATTTATTAAGAAAAAGGTGAAAATAATACATCTTGATCAATCTCATATATTTAATAGAGAACATAAAATTGAGAGTAGGGAGAATTCGAACACCCCGGAAACATCAGATGTGGGATCAGGTGTTTAGGAAGAGAAAGTATTCCCTGTTAACCATTCTCACAAACTGATCGCTCGCTGTTCGTTATTTTCACCTTTTCATCTTACAATCAATATTCAGATTGCAATTCTTTTAAAATAAGTGATTTTAAGGTTTCCCAAAAGTCATCGTATGCGCATTCTTCATCAGGGAATTCAGTGACACTTTTATCTCTGACCAAGTCCAGGAGATATTTTGGAAGATGGCCGTTGTAAACCTCGGGGAAAAGGACTAAATGTACAAACTTCATATTCTCTCTAGTTTCTATGGCTTCCATTCTCGCCATATTTAATTCATATCCTCGCCACTTTGATTTGAGATACTTTTTGGATATCAAGCATATCACTCGTCTGCTGTCCTGAATAGCATCCATTATTGCTTGCCCTTTTTCTACTCCTGCAGGCTCGTCACGGTCACGAATGTACATTTTAATGTTAGAGTCATCTTCTATTCGAGGTATAAATTCCTGAAGAATGAAAGTCAACTCACTTCTAGAGTAAGAAAACATTGCATGATATTTGTAGTAGAGTGATGATGAATGAAACTCATTCGAGTATCCTCTGACTTTTCTAAAACGTTGTTTTACCTTAAAAATGAAATATCGGATCTTCCATTTATTCTTCAGCAGTACTACACCGATAAGTGTACTAGACACGAAGGCAATACTGACGGAAGTGACGATGCACACATCAAGATAAGACTTGCAAGTTTCCCTCAAATATAACAATGAACTTTCTGCATTTGAAAATGCAAATGCATTTGGGCTTGCAGAAGAACATTTGTATGACTGAAATTTTTTAAAATTCCTTCTATATTGCGTGATCCATGACAAAAAGTCTATATTTTCACACGAACATAAAAACTTGTTCCCAGAAAGATCCATAGTGAGGTTGGAATTTTGGAATGAGTCTAGAAGTGTTAAACGAATTTCTATTTCAATTGTAGTAAGTCTGTTTTGTGCAAGGCTTATGAATGTGATATTTCTCATATGGTCAATTTTTACATTCCATGCAGATAGCAGGTTATTTGTTAGATTTATTATTTGTAACCTCCGCATATTCTTGAACATAAGACTAGGTAACGATACGATATTATCACGTGACAAATCAATATTTTCTACTGAAATGACATTTTCAAATATCTTTCCTTCTTCGTCTTTAGATAAGCTTTGACCAATATCATTATTAGATAAATTCAGGACTTTTAACCCAGTGGCATATTTCAGAAATGTCTCTGAGATGTATGAACACAGATTGTCGGACAAATCAAGCACAGATATATGTTGCATGCCATGAATAGGTCCAATCCACGAGTAGAAGAAATTGCTTTGTCCATAAATCTCACGTAAGTTAGTCGAGTTTATTCCGAACTCTGGTATTGGTGTGTAAAGCCTACTGACGTTTGCATAGAATATTTCAAGAGATCTTGGGACATAAATTGTTATTAGAGTATCGTTAGGGAACTTTAAATTATGAATCATTCTATCTTTAATTACAGTTTTATCTTTCGTTCTTTCATCGTCTTCTTCCACGACTGAATGTAAACGTGATCCTACGCCGCATGCATCAGTTTTCTCTTCACAATCTTCAAATATTGACTTTGGATATGGACCTGGAGCAGGTCGTAATTGAACACTTATATTCAAAATTCGAAGCCTTTCAAGAAAAAAATAATCTATGATATACATTCCTTGAGTCAGTTTGTTTTCTCCAAGCGAAAGCTTTGTTAAAATTTTAGGCAAATTTAGGAGTGCCCCTGGCTCGAATTGTTCAAGTCTGTTCTTCTCAATATAGATCTCGGTAAGACTGGTATTCTTAATATTCATTAGATGATGTCTGAGGATTTTAGTACCTGTTCCAGTCCAACAATTGATGCCGTTTATATGTAGTATTTTAATTGCGCTTTTGTTCAGATTATGTGTAATATTCGGAAGTGAAGCAAAACCTAGTTGTTTGTTGTGAGAAACATCTAGTTTTTCAAGAAAAGGGAGGTTTCCAAATGCACCTTCATCAATGTCTTTGACATTGCATGCTGAAACGTCAAGATATTTCAGCCCAGGGATGTTGGTAAACATACCTTGATAAATCCTTTTGAATGAACAATTCCCTGTGATTCCAGACAAATCCAACGCCTGTAGTTTTCTTAAACTCCCAAAAGCTTTTCCGAACGTAATATTACTTGGTCCATCCATCTGTAAAATCTACAGTGACTGCAGTTCTGAAAACACCCTATCTCTGATTATCACCCCTTCTTTAGGAGGAGAATTTCCTTTTAGATTCAATGTTCTTAAAGAATACAGATCCTCAAACAATTCATTGTAGAACAATGTCAAATGTATTCTATTTCCTTCCAAGCTCAATGTCCTCAATTTTCGCAATCCACGGAAAGGCATGTTATAAAGTGTCCGTATCTTATTTCGTGATAGGTCGATGTGATGTGAGTTCTTAGGAAAACCACCTTCTATATTTTCAATATCATTATTACTTAAATCGATCCAGGACACATTTGCATAAAATTCTGGAACATGCTGAAGATCTCTATGTGAGCAATCAACTAACATTTGGTGATGCAGATTTCCACATGTACAATTGGCATGTTTGAATATGCAAACATGGTGCACATCTTTTGTCATCAAAACATCGTCGAATAATACAAGATGAGCAAGCACAAATACCACCTTTGAACACGAAGCCATAATCATGAAAATTGCGAGAGTGAATTAAAGTTCTTATGATAATCTATAGCATTGAAATCCGTCGTGCATTTTACTTCCTAGACATTAGTTTCGTATTTATACTTCTCCAGTGAACTTGAACATTTCAGGAAATCACACTTAAAACTCCTTCACTTATATTGAATTACTCGTAACTTGTATAACTCATAGATACACTTTTCGTGGATTTCTTAACTCGAACCACAACCATGTTACATAACGATATAAGTTAACAATTAATGTCGCTATGATTTGCATTTAACAGATTGATGTGAATCCGGTTACTGTAGTACTTCACATATTAAAGCAGCCATTTCCAGAGTACTCCATCAATGATATGTGTCTGTAATATAATGATGTAATAGCGTATGATTCACTGACACGTGACTCACTAATTTTCCACAGTGAGTCCGTAAATAACACGTATTTCTTAAGGATCCAGCTTAATGGATGTGTATCAGAACTGTCAATATTGACAATATTTTCACAAACGAAAAACCAGATATCAATTTTCTCCCTTACTCTATTTCATCTAATGTCATGAAAAGGTGAAGGTAAAGAATAGTAATCAATCTCATAATTCTTATATGGAATACAAAATAGAGAGTCGGGCAAACTCTGACCCCTGGATATACCAGAGGTGGGATCAGGTGGCTAGGAGGATGTAAAACATATATTTTGATACCAATTTTGATGCACCAGATGCGCATTTCGACAAATAACGTATGCCGTTTTATTCAGCATATGAGTTAATGTTTTGGGGGTATTTTTCAGAAAAGCGTACAAAACCTTTTAAATTTTTATGATATGACCAAAACAATTGTTTAGAATTGCCATGCATGTCATGGCTTCTTTTTGGATAGAATAGAGCAGTGTAGCATTAACAGGTCGAACCATCAAACTTCGTGAGTATTACCACTGTACCGAGTAGATAACGAGAATAAGAAAATACCAGCAACTTCAGGTGAAAGATTTCAGGAGTGTTATTGTGATTAGCATTGAGTTCCATGAATATATACTGATGTCAGGAGTGACGCTATGGTTTCTTCTCATTTTTCTGGAGTAGGCATGGAGGGTATTGAAGTGGTAAGTCAGTGACCCTAAAATAGGTCAGTAAGCTACCCTGAGTGACCCTGAAGTTCTCCGTGTATTTTATTCAACATTTTGAATTGATATGCATTTCTTATTTAACGAAGTTTTAAATGTCGTTAATAATTCATGTAGCAGTGTTCATGTTTCACTGTTGCCATCTTAGACGTGACGATGTAGGTAAACGTCGTTATTGTTGGTTGTTGATTTTTTATTTGGTCTAGATTAACATAACCTCCTCAATAAGATTAACCTTCTCTATATTCATTACAAACTCCGCCAACGCCGGTCCCAAGCCCGGGTGCAAAAGGAGGAGGGTTGTGCGTGAGGCTAGCTCCCTCACCACGTAAAAATAACCGTTGCTACAGAAACCGAAGCAGCTGATCACACTTGATGTTTTGAGCGGATGAATAGACCCTTTGCTACAGCAACATATGAAGAGAAATAGAATTTTGGCACGCTGTTTTGGCTATATTTAGCTCTAAAACTTCATAGTTATTTCGGATTTCAAAGATTTCGGTTGAGCATCACTGAGGAGACATCATTTGTCGAAATGCGCATCTGGTGCATCAAAATTGGTACCGTATCAGTTTTACATAGTGAAAGTCAGCAGGAAGCTATTTCTCCGAAATCATCTATATTGTCGCCAAAACGAATTTTACCTAAAGGAACTTGGAGAAGAACTGTAGAAGCAGAAATGAAAACAATTGGAACAACAATGAGAGAGGCGGAAAGAAAGGCACAAGACAGAGACAGATGGCGAACAGCTGTGGAAGCCTTATGCACTGACCAGTGTGAAGAGGACTGAGTAAGTAAGTATATTGATTACAATATATGAGTCAAGATATACATATGTACAGTATATATGATTCATTATCTTTGTGTCGGGCATATGAAACAAAAAAGAGCAATACTGTATTGATGCTTTTGCATATCTCATGACATAATGAAAAAATCTGGTGATATGCATACAGTAGCCTATTACACAGAGTGGTCATTTCATAACTGACTGACCCCCTGTTGGATTATCGATCTTGTTGTCGTGTCAAATCTAGGATGTTCAACAAAGTGATGGCGGTTCCCCCTGTCAAGCCCTGGACATTGGATGTCAACGACTCTAACATAATATGACTCATAAAACGGAGGTTCTATTTCACAGTCGGTATTGACACTATTCTGCTTTCTTCCTCAAGGTGATGTATTTAAAACTTCATTTACATCTGTATGGATTCTTTTACAAAACTCTTTAACTTTAAACAATGAATTTAAAACATGTGGTTTTGTTTTGTGCATTAAAAATGGAAAATTAAAGTGATAGAAACTTCAGATGTTTCAATTAAAATGCATGGATTTCTCTTGAAATGTCCCTAAAGTACTATATCACGAATGCATACATACTACATCACGTGTCCGGAATAAAAGCAGCTGAACGTTTCACATTTCTTAAATTATGTGTTGATTGTTTGTTTTACGTCACTAGTTGTAGAATGTATGTATAAAGCACAGAAAATTTCACTTTATCTGGATACCCACTTCCGCCCCTACCCGGGGTTGAACTCACGACCTGCGGAACCAAATTTCCTAGCAGCATGTAACCAGCGCACTAGACCGCTCGATCATCTAGGCAAGTCTATAAAACTTATGACGATGGAATTCTCGCCACGCTGTCACACGCTACACGGTCGTTGAGAATGGAAATGGTATACAGTTATTTAACGTAATATCATATATATATACCATGCGCTTAATACGTGATCCAGAAACATTTCCCAGACATTGATAGATCTGTTAATTAAGAAAAAAAATTAACATAGAGTTCATTTTTCGTGTTTACTGGAATAAGGACTCACCTGACTAAATACATCGTTCTAGAACATATGTAAAATACTAAGCGTGGTTAGAAGTGTATAGTTCCCAGAACCTCACTGGGTACCAGTTAATGTTTGTGCTGATTATATTCATTGATTAATTCGTACTCCTTGCGGTTAAAGTAATTCCACTATCATGTGTTGGCATAAGACTTTGCAAAATCAATGATTTATTTATATTTATGCATGACAGGAATATAAATTTTGCTGGAATCTTTAGTAATTGTAAAACAAAAATCTTGTTAAACATGAACTATTACAAAAGTTTAATTTATATATGAATAATCAATGATATGTTTCAAAATATTGAGTACAAGAGCATTAACTTTCGTTTTCATTGATTTCTTTATGAAATCCATTCTGCGATAGATTTCCTTTATTTTTCACTGACATTCTGCATATTTTTGTAAAGAGACAGATTCATGAAATTGTAATTTTTATATCATTGCAACCAGGTTTTGCGAAATTTTGATAATGTTGTTTAAGGAAAAGTACATATTTTACGTAGATATCTGATTCTGTTTATTCTGTCTGGCATTTGGAAAAGTGGGATGACCTATATATTTTGTTTGAGAATTTATTAGTTTTAGTTCTAATCAATGGAAATGAATACACGTTCTCCACTTTTAGAGCGGAAAACGAGTTACATTAATAAATCCATCATTACTCTAATTTCCAGAATATAAAAATAATCATACGTATATTCATATTTTAATTTGTATCAATTACATTTCAGTCATAAAAACACATTTGACTCTATATAAGATGTTTTGTTTTTCTACATAAAATATTTTATTCAATCATAGAATCAAAGATACATGTACACCATATGCGATCATTCAGATAGTAATAGCCTCTTTTTGAAAATGAAATAAATAAATTAGGCACTGCATTCATTCTCATACTCAGAATCTAAATATTCAAAGAATAAATGAATATTTTATAAATCTTCCCCAATAAGGGTTTTTACAGTTTCCCAGAAGTCGTCATATGCACATGCTTCCTGGGGATATTCTATGACACACGCGTCTCGAACCTCAAATTTTGTCTAGCTTCTATGGCTTCAATCCGGGCCATATTCAATTCATAATCTCGCCATTTCGATTTGAGAAACCTTTTTGATATTAAGCAGATCACTCGCTTGCTGTCCTGAATCGCATCCATAATGACTTGACCTTTTGCTACTCCAGCAGGCTCATCTCGGTCTCTGATGTAAAGTTTTATGTTAGAATTATTTTCCACTCGAGGTATAAAATCCGTTAAAATGAAGGATAGCTCACTTCTTGAATACGAAAGCATTGCATCATATTCATAAGAAATTGAAGATGAAGAAAACTCATTGGAATATTTCCCTACTTGTCTTAAACGTTGCTTTGCTTTGAAAATTAGGTAACGAATTTTCCATTTATTTTTCTGTAGAATTATTCCAACGACTGTACTGAAAATAAAAGCTAAAGTGACAGACGTCGCGATATATATCTCAATATATGATCTGCAAATTTCTTTCAAAGACAGCAAAGAATGCTCCGAATTCCTAAAATCAAACATTTCAGAAATTGAAGAGGAACATTCATAGTCTATAAAACGTGCAAAGTTTCTTCTATTACGTGTGATCCACGACAGGAAGTCTACATTATCACAGGAACATAGAATCTTGTTTCCAGATAGATCTACCGTAAGGTTTGATGTTAAAAATAAAGTTTCAAATGAGGGTCGGTATCTCTCTTCAATTGTGGTAAGTCTATTTTGTGCGAGGTTTATATATTTGATGTTTTTCAAATGACCGATGTTCATCCGCCATTCCGATAGCAGGTTATTTTTTAGATTCAATGTCTTCAACTTTCGCGTGTTCTTAAATATTTGAACAGATAACGACACGATGCTATTAAGTGACAAATCAAGATTTTCTAGAGATACGAGATTTTCAAATGTTTTCCCTTCTTTATCATTTGATAAGCTTTGACCTATATTATTCTTTGATAAATTAAGGACTTTCAGACCACTGCCATACTTAAAAAAATGTGGAGAGATGTAAGAACAGAAGTTATTTGACAAGTCAAGGATCTGAATTCCCTCTGCGCCGTGCAAGGGTCCATTCCACGAGTAGAAAAAATTGTTCTGCAGATAGATCTCGCGGAAATTAGAGCCATTTATTCCGAATTCACGAATGTTCTCATCAAGTCGACTTACATTCCCATAAAATATTTCTAAGGATTTAGGAAAAATAAATGTGATTAGCCACTTTCTTTGCGATTCTGTATAACTATCCTTGGACGTAACAATTTCTTGTTCTCCAATGTGATTTGGAACATTATTGTCACAATCATCAGTTTTTTCCTTGCAGTCTTCAAATATGGATGAAGGATACGGAGCAGCTCTTAACTGAACGCTTAAGTTTAAAACACGAAGATTTTCAAGAAAAAAGAAGTCAATAATGTATCCCTTGGGTCAGTTTATTTTCTCCTAGCGAAAATTTTTTCAGCGTTTTAGGAAAACATTTTATCACACCTGGTTCGAATTGTTCAAGTCTGTTCCTTTCAATGTGTATCTCGGTAAGATTGGTATTGTCTATGTTGCTCAGATGATGCCTGAGGATTTTAGAGCCTGTTCCAGTCAAGCACATAATACCATTGATATGTAAAATATTAATTAATGTCTTGTTGAGGTTATGTGTGATATTTGGAAGTGAAGCAAATCCGAGTCTTTTATTGTAGGACACATCAAGGTATTGTAGTAAAGGTAGAACTCCAAATGCACCTTCTTCAATATCGATGATATTGCATGCTGAAACATCTACATATTTCAAGTTAAGCATGTTTTTAAACATGTCTTGAGTAATCCTTGTGAATGAACAATTTCCCGTAATTCCAGACAAATCAAGCTTGTATAAGTTTGTTAGATTTGAAAATCCCTTTCCAAAAGAGATGTTTTTTGGTCCATCAATTTTTAAAACCTGTAATGATTTCAGTTCTGCAAAAACTTCGTCACGCACTATAGCGTTCGCGCCTGGATGTGAATTCCTTTTAAGACTCAGTTCAGTTAGTGAATATAAATCTGCAAACAGTCCTTTATGTAATTCGGATATGTCAATCTTATTTTCTTCCAGATTCAATGATTTCAGATTTCGTAATCCATGGAAAGGTTTGTTGCTTAGTGATTTTAGTTCATTTCGCGACAGATCTATGTACGACACAGTCTCCGGAAAATGACCGCTGATGTGTTTAATGTCATTATCGCTCAAATCAATCCAGGACACATTTCTTTGAAAATGTGGAACACTTTGAAGATACTTATTTGAGCAGTCGACTTTAATTTGGTGGTGAGTATTTTCACAAGAACAATTCACAGATCCAAACGCGCACAAATGCCAGGCGACATTTTCAGCTATAGAGGAACTTATAAATAAAAGAAAACTATAGAGCATGGGATATCTCCAATACATCTCCATGTTTTCAAATTTTGCTCAACCTGATTATCATACCTCCACTATTTGCGTCAATCTGCTGGCATTGCTAAAATGTTTCCTTCTCCACTCGGTGTAACATATGTAAGGAAAACCCATTAATTTACTTTCAACTCAAATGCATCTTAAATATGATACCTATTTTATGTAACCTGTAGTGACACGTGTGAACACGAACCGTGTCAAGGATATCGCCTACCTTTAGTGTGAAAACACTTAACGATGTCAGGGTGATCTTACAAAACATAGGGGAAACCAGTGACTTTCCTTCTACGAATAATACCTTTAATCCGAATCTACACATTACGAATTTCCGCAATTTAAAATGTTTTCCTGCTGGATTAAGGTTTTGGTTGACCTGTTGGGATAAAACATTGGAACCAGGTAGAGATATCAGCAAGATTTGATGAAACAATGATATAGCTCATATCAACATACTTTTGAGCATTAAAACAACCGAATAAGTTTGTATCATATACTATAAAATAAATGTGAAATGCATATTAAACTTTACAATATATACTGTTTAATTGAATTTTTAAAACGTAATTGGAAAAGACGCATCGACTTCGTTAACGTTTACCAGGCCGCTGTTATAGACTCCAGTACATTGTACGTACACCTATTTCAACAGTAAATAAATACAAGATGTACAATCAATAATTTAGTGTTTCATCCCTTGCAGGCTTTTGACACATCTGTCATTATCAGTCGAAAGTGACGTAAGATTATGCAACGTAATATTATACACTGTACACTGTCCGAGTAAGGTCACAAAGTACTGTAGAAGTGTTTATTTACGCGAGGGGGAAATTACAATAATTACACGGTCACGTAATAAGCGCTTAAATTTCCATAACGCATATAGTTATACATATTTGATATGATATATATTATATTCAGTTACCGCGTATCCCCCCCCCCCCCACGTGTAAAGTTTACCGTGGAAAACGCGTACTTAACCCCCGGCGTAAATAACCACTTTACAGTATATATAACGTGTACTTAACCCCCAGCGTAAATAACCACTTTACAGTATATAAAACGCGTACTTAACCCCCGGCGTAAATAACCACTTTACAGTATATATAACGCGTACTTAACCCACGGCGTAAATAACCACTTTACAGTATATATAACGCGTACTTAACCCCCGGCGTAAATAACCACTTTACAGTATATAAAACGCGTACTTAACCCCCGGCGTAAATAACCACTTTACAGTATATAAAACGCGTACTTAACCCTCGGCGGAAATAACCACTTTACAGTATTCATATTAGCTCTTGTTGTTTAATGCAGGAAGCAACACTTAGTTTCACCAATGGAATATTCTGTTCATTAATTACAATACGTATGAATATGAAACTTAAATATTATGAGCCGTTTTATGTCCTGGCAAACTTTCTTATATAAAACGACGTATATTATCGCTTTAAATTGTTTTATCTACGACATACAGATCCCTTCCCCATGCGTGCGATGAACGATCTTTGATCTTATATATTGCATTATGAATTGTGAGATGAGATCGCACAACTTGATTTATTATGTATCGTAACAACTGTTTTCAAGCTATGACAGTGCACGTACGCAAGAAATGTACCGTATCGGACACAATTATAATTCTAATGCCTACTCAGAATAGAAAGAATGAAAAAGGTGAGGGTAGCTATGGTGGCATATTTCTGCCACCAGTTGTCAGATGTTTATGTCGACTTGTCAGATGATTATGTCGACTCGTCAGATATTTATGTCGACTTGTCAGATTATTATGTAGGCTTGTCAGATAATAATTATCAAGTCTAGGAACTCAGTATCTCGTTATTTTAGCCTGTTAAAGACATTAACTGACATCTACTTGTCATCATAATATCTGACAAGTCGACATAATTTTCTGACAAGCCAACATCATTATCTGACAAGTAATTATGTTGACTTGTCAGATAAACATGTCGACTTGTCAGATAATGATGTCGACTTGTCAGATAATTATATCGACTTGTCAGATCTTTATGTAAACTTGTCAGAAATATATGTTGTCAACTGGATGGCATAAACTGGGCATGGACACATTTTCATATTGATTATTTAAACACGTGAATAAATGACAAGTCAACAAAAACATCTGACAAGTCGACATAACTATTTGACAAGTCAACAAAAAGATCTGACAAGTCGACATAATTATCTGACAAGTGGGAGGCAGAACTATGCCACCATAGGTAGCAAACGGTATTTCGAATCATTTAAAATCCATCTATCACTCACTGAAGAGATTCATGAGAAATATATTTCTCAAGAATTATCAATGTTGAGAAAATCATAGAACAATGACCTCAGATCATAACACTTCTTGGCTACACAAATACATAATATGTACATTCTATTAAGGACTGTAACTGCGGGGTAAGACTGACATAAAAATAGACTGTTTATCATTCATCCGTGTAACGTACTTCCTTGTCATTCTATCTAAAATCATATTGAACCAAGAGATATTGCATATCATGTAACAATGATGCGTGGCGTGTTTGTATTCAACTATTTATTTGAGTCCCATAGCACCTGTATCAAGTAAAATGGGTTTTCTTTCTTATATCTTTCAAAACAATAATCCTCGTGTAAAATATTTCCACAGGTCAGTCTCAGGACTAAATCAAAGTTCATTTTAATTTACTTCCTACTTTTCTTCGACTCATTAATCTGAAATTCTTTGTTACGAAACATTCATCATTTTGCTTTTGAAAATTTGGATTTAAACGTAACAGAATACTGACATGAAGATGCAACGAACGAAGACTTCTGAATAAATTTCATTGCAAGATAATGTTTAAATACAGGGTGATTATATGAATAGAACGTATATGAATAGAACTCTGGGGAAATGTACGGGTTGCCTCAATTAGTAGTTTGATTACTGTACACCTCTGGTATAGGCCTATCCGAAAACGTGAGTTATCTCTCTTTGTACTCTAACATTTAGTGTGCTTATGACAACTTCTGGGTAGTAACACGATCATACTGCGCGAAATTCGAGTTACATATCGAATATGGATGCTGAAATTGAAAAATGGTCTATCAAACAGTTAAAATCTTTTCTTCGGGAACGTAAGGAAATGGTCAGTGGAAACAAACAAGAACTCCTTGAACGAGTCAAGGGTGTGATTTTTCTGAACAAAAAAACTGTCTCAGAAACAAGTGTGTCAGATGCTATAAGTGATGGTATTCGGCGTTTTGAAAAGTTAATGACTCCCCTCAGTGAAATTTTACCTGATCCAGAATCTTTAAAATCGAACTGGAAGTCGGACGTTCACTTATTTCCTAATATCTCCAACAACGACTTGTACAATTATTTAGTATTAAGTCAAAACAGAACAACCGATTCCCAAAAAATGATGGCAACTCGTCAGCTCAAAGCTCGGGTTTTTTACGAAGATCGGCACGTGTATGATCTCCAATATCATGCTGTAAATGAGGAATGCTCTCATTGTTTTATCAGGGCTAAAGTTGTCCCATCATTACCAACGGACTATGTCAAAAACAAACCCGATTACAATGTTTGGGTAACTCTGTCCAAAGTAACTAGACGTGTCCACTCCGCAAATTGTACATGTGCAGCCGGGTATGTATATCGTCTGATTTATATTTAAAATGCAGAAAACTAAGTAATGTAATCACAAAATCAAGTTTCATTTATTCAATATATATTCTCGATTGATATAAATAATTTGTTCATAGGTGTAATCCAAGTCCGGGAAGGGGGGGGGGGGCACGTGTTTTTACAAATTTCCAGCTGACTAAAGATAAGTTAATTAAATCATATACACTTTCCATCTTCTATAAGGTATTTACTATAAAAATTCATATTTAAATAAAAATTCATGTGTATGTCAGTTTTACCGATTGTTTGCAACGGTATATAAATAAATCTAAATAATTCTTTATGGTTATAATTGTATTTGAAACTGGATGTTTTTAATTAAATAAATGAATTCAGCTGCAATTCTTTCTCATTTCATTTATATAATACATGTTGGGTTAAAGGGTAGACGCTGCAGTTTAAGGAGGTGGATATTTGCAGCATTCAGAAGTGTCTGTCTAACATACCAAGACGTATATCGTGTCAGAACTCTTATCGCTGAACGTTTACTATTTTAATATTTAACAAGCAACCTCTGACATTTTATAAGTCTAGCTGTGCTAGAAAAAGGGTCTAAATTATCCAGAATAAAGCTCCTGAGAAAAGAGGGTGTTGCACAGAAGCGGCAAGTGTTGTGACGTACATGCGGAACTGACCTCCATCTAGATTTAAACTCTTATATACGTATACCTGTAGGATTCCCCATTGTTAATTCATAAAACATAAGTTCTCGTTAGCAGCCTTGACTATTAAAATACAGGTATTTGGCGTGTTTGTTGTGAGTCTCATTCACATATTGGACACGAAGTCCAACTAAACAAACTAAACAATGTCCAGGTTAAAAGTTTATTACAAACTCGGCACATCGTAATAAGCAGAAATTTGACATGAAACATTTTTGAATACTCTAGAAGTGTGTTTCAAATAAGAAAAAAAATCTACATTGAAAAAACCTTATGTCCGTGAGGGATTCGAATTAACGCGGTCGTTTGAAAAAAAGAAAATATTTTTACATTTGATAGACGACGACCTAACCACGCAAAAGATTCTAATTTCCTATAGAAAATTAACGTAAAGATGAAATTGAAAATTATATAAATGAAAAAGTGAAATTGTTTCGATTTTTTGAGATTTGTAACAAGAGAGAGAGGAAAAAAAATGAAATAAACACGACAGTTTTTAAGAGGAAAACTCGAAGTATATGTTCATGCTAAATTGATTTTGTTTCACGGAGGCAGTAACCCCCCCCCCCTGAAATTCGTGGATACGTAGATTACATACCCTGTATTTAAACGCTAAAAATCATATAAATTGCTTGATTTAAAATAAAATTATTTTGAATAACAATTATTGTCAATACCCATCTTTTAAACTTGTGGCTATAACATTTCAATAATGGGAAATTTCTACATGAAAAACGAAAATGGTAAGCAAGCAAAAATCCGGTGACCCCCCCCCCCCCCCTTAAATTTTTCTGGAGTAGTACTGAGTGGTAAAATAAAAGGTTTAACTGAGGAATTGAACCCATAAAATTGAAACGACACCCCCTCCCCATTTGAAGTATGCGTTAAAGAGGTTTGTCTTTTTATTGGAGGGGGGGGGACTTTAGGTTTGCACTCCGTCTGTCTGCCAGTCAGTCCAGTAAATCAGTTTCCGCACTTTTTCGCTGTTCTTGCAGATATTCATTTGATATTTGGTACATTGCTTTTCCATAACAAGTTACATATTAATTTTGATATTTTTCCAACTTTCCTATCCTGGTTTCATAATTTCCCCCTTTACCATTATCTACATAATGAACTTCGAATATTGTTGCGGTCCAATAATTTTTGCAACCGGTAGGGGACTATATATCGCTATGCAATACTCTCAGAATATTTGTTATAACTGCATATCAACCTGCCATTATGATAATTTTAGGGAAGGTGAGGCATGCAACCATATATCTGCTACGTTATATGCACTCGTAGATATTACGGAGAACAAAGTTGATGGACTTAATTCAGCAACGTCAGCAGAGTGTAAATGGGTTCAACCACGTAAAAGGAAACTGAGTCCCAAAAAAGCAGAAGATTTGTCTTTTAACAAATATGACTTCAAAAAGAACAAAGACTTTGGGCACCACAAATCTGCAAAAACAGACACAAGTAGATCAGGTTCTAAACTACTTGACATTGATAAGATACAATTTGCTGAAAAATTGCGTCGATGCAATCCAAATGCGGCATTTCTGCAAACAATCCCTATTCAGGAAGACATGCATAGCTCGTCATTACCCAACCTACAAAATGTTCCTTTTCAATATCATGATTCTGTGAAACTAGATTCCCATCTCTGTCAGGAAAAATTTGAGGAGTATTTTCAACAAATGTCAATTTCAGAAAATGATGTAAAAACTATCCAACAGTTAACAAAAGGGCAAAGAAAAAGCAAGCACTGGATTGAAGCACGAATTGGTAGGGTAACAAGTTCCAACTTTGGACAAATTTGCAAAATGAGGGAAACAACTGGTTCAGAAAATGTAGTGAAATCCATCATGAATTACAATTCTTTCAAATCAGATGCCACCCACTGGGGAAATACTCATGAGGCTGCAGCAAGACGAATGTATTTATATCGCGCCAAAAAACACCATCCTTCACTGCATGTAGAAGAATGTGGTCTCCTTACTAATCCAAGTTACCCTTATCTTGGTACCAGCCCAGATGGACTTCTCCATTGTCCACATTGCAAAGAATCTTGTGGAACTCTTGAAATAAAATGCCCCTACAAATATAGAACTCTATCACCATCAGAACCTGCATCACAGAAAGATTTCTTCTGTGAATTGTTGGATGGTAAAGTAACTCTAAAAAGAAATCACAATTATTACTACCAAATTCAGGGCCAGTTAGCTATATCTGGTAGAAAATGGTGTGATTTTGTTGTTTGGACTTTCATTGACCACTCAGTTGAAAGAATTTATTATCATGATCTATTCTGGAATGAAGTAGTTATCAAATTGGAGAAATTCTACAAATATGCAGTAATTCCAGAGCTGTTCTCATCTCGAGTTCGAAGATCAAAATGTCTGTTTAATAAAGACTGACTGAATGCAAATTAAAATGAAGCACAAACATATTTTCAATTTCATTATTTTACATAATTATTTGATCCCCACTTGTTGTTGCAAATGAAATAAATACAACAAAACAATGTTTGTTTGATAATAGCAGATTTATCACATTTGAACAATTTAAATTATATACATGTATTGAATTCATCCTTTCTGTGATACATGATGATATAGTAGAACACAATCCAATTCATTGGAAATATTTGTATACTAGTAGTTTCCTAACATCCACATACATATATATTTCTCAAAATGACATTCATTCATGTAGTCAAAGAAAACTTATAATGTACTGCTGGTTGAAAATGATACACAATATTACCTAAAAATTGTTTGAAAAGTCGTACATGAATCTCAGAATAATGTATTTCAATCATCTGAGAACCAGAGGAGGTTGCAGATTTGAGAGAGCAACACAAATTTTGAAAGTTTTACTAGCAACTTTAGACAAGGTAATAGGCATTGTTCCTTGTAAAATTCGAAAGTTTTTCACACGCTCGTTGGCTCTTTCTACGTGAATTCTCAAATTTGCAATTCGGCGTGTTTCCTCCACTTCTCGTCTACTAAATCTTCCATTGCGTTTGAATGGTGGTATGATAATTTCAACACCTTTAGGGGTTGTTAAATCAGAAATTAAAAAGCCTTTGTCAACCATAATTTGATCTCCAGCCTCTAGATAATCTAAAATTCCACATTTCTTAAATAATTGTTTATCACTAATGCTGCCACCCCACAAATCTGAGACAAATGTAATAACTCCTCGGGGATTAATTGCTAGAAGTGCTTTCCATGTCGAGTGTGATTTGTAGTGTGAAAACATGAGGGACTTGTTAGAAAGAGATTGTGGAGTTTCTGTAAAAAATTCTGTACAGTCAATAATGGCACGACAGTTTGGGTATTTCATTTGAAAATCGACTGGCATTGTTCTATCATTTGTTTCTTTGTCAGGCCAAGATATGAGAAAAGAAAGATTCACGGATAAAAAGTCAATCCAAGTGTTAATGATTGTTGCACATGTTGATCTGGAGATGTGAAATCTGTCACTCAAATCTTCTATGAGAAATCCAAGTCGAAGTCTCATAAGCACGAGGAGGAACTCGTCTATTATTCGCAGACATCTTGGTCTCCCCCCACAGTTCTTAACGGTATATGTTTGAGTTCTGTGATATGGGACAACAATCTCATTGAACAGTAAATTAAATGTACCTTTGTTTGGAATTCCTGTGTAAAACATAATCTTCTCATCTGATTCCTGTATATCCTCAAACACTATATCGGGTTTTGAAGCCTGACATAAAAAATCACACTTGTTTGAATCTGTCTGGCAGAAATTATTTTTCAATTCTGTACTCATTTTGTTGGTCTGTACGCTTTGATCTTGAGACACTGTGAAAACAGTTTGTGTACATTTGTTAACATGTACAAAATCACTGGTAACAGTGGTAAATTCACTACCGAAATAGTCATGCATATCTAGAGATGCATATTCAGAGGCTCCAGTTGTATGCAAGCTGGTGTCAGCCGTCTGCACGGATTCCACCTCAGTACTAGTATCCATGGATTCTTCCTTGTTCTGATCAGAAGCATCTGATGTTGACTCTGAAGCATCCATTCTCTGCAAAAGATTTAAGAACACTAAGTTCTAAGTTCATTACATGTATTTCATTCATTTGTGAAAACTAAACCTTACATACAGTCAATATGAATATTTATACAAGCAGTCCATGGGCCACATCGCTCACCTGAGTCACCTTGGCCCTTATCTGAAGACTTTCCATATATATATATATATATATATATATATATATATTTGCATGAATTGATGATAGCATTAATTCTTCAGCTGAATTGATGCGCTCATTAATTTAATCGATGAGAGCAATAATTGAATTGAAGTGCACATTAATTCAATTGATGAGAGCAATAATTGAATTGATGATATCTTCAAATAATTGAAGATATCTTCAATTATTTGAGTTTATGTTAATTTGGCGCTCCATACAATTGCTTTGGACGAATTATATTCAAAATGACTTTGTGAGAAACTACATTACAAACTTTGTAGATTTTTATTAGGTGTGAATAACAAAAGTACAAAATTTGCTGTTCTTTCTGAATTAGGCAGACACCCTATGAGTTTCAACATTGTTCAGCATATTTTGAATTACTGGTTAGAGAACCTAGATGACACATTTCCTCTATTAAAAGCTGCAGACTCTGCCTCAATATCCAACTTCAACAAAAATAAATCATCATGGTTTGGTTCCATTGATAATTTCAAACAACTATACTTCCTCAGTTAAAATCCTATCTGAAATCAACTGCACCATCCTTTAAATATCACTGTAAACACATTCTTAATTCATATTTTCATGAAAAGTGGTATCAAAGAAGGGAACAATTGATAAAATACCTCTGGGAAGTTGAACACTTACTGCACAATGAAACAAAATTTTGGGCTAGATCAACCTTATACTTATTAATCTTAAGAAAACTTGAGAAAAGACAGTTCTTGACAAAATTTCGAATTGCTTCACACAATCTGATGATTGAGAGAGGTAGACATTATGATGATTGAGAGGGGTAGACATTATGGAATATCAAGAGAGGAGAGACTGTGTCCCAATTTTAAATTAAAAGAGGTAGAAGATGAAATGCATTTATGTTGTCCGGATGACATAATCTATCAAGAATTAATCTCTTGTCCACAATATCACTGAAATGTCATCTTTTTAACAATATGTCTATGACCAATTTCTATGATTGATGAACTGTGAGGATATATTCATAATTGATGTGTTATGCAAATTATTTGAATTCATAAGTCAGATGTATAGTTAAAGAATTTCATAGTCACTTATTTTTGGATATTGACTTTTTTAAAGTAAAACCACCATCATAGTATGTTATGTTGTTGGACTGCATGTTGTTGTTACTCATTATGCATTAATGGGCAGATAAATTAACATATATAACTAATAATATACTATCTTTTAGCACTGTCTTTTGCTGTTCATTGCAGTTTAGTGTGATTTACACCTACAGTTCAACATACAAACTTTATATTTATCTCTATACATTATGTATCTGTTAATTCTACATGAGGCAGAAGTGGATTTCTGTTTGATATATCCTTTAGCACCAACTTTTGCTGCCTCTTGTTGATATATCAGGTATATTTTTTGTGATTATGTTCAGATGTACATCGCTACAATATCAGCAATATGCAACATTAGTTAAACAATGTCATAGTCATGACTGCGAGTTTATTGCTTTATTATGTTAATAAGCTGTTCTAATGTGCATGCTGATATATACTCTGCATTGGGCAGAAGTGGACTAATTAACACAATTAAGAATATTATACTACCCTTGCTGTCCATTGCAGTTTAATATATTTCACACATGCGATTTACTATTTAATCTATATATTATGTATCTGCTTATTCTACATGAGGCTGAAGTGAATTTCTGTTTTATATCCTTTAGCACCGACTTTTGTTGATGTATAAGGCATATTATATATTGCATTAGGGATAACACACATGTATCAACTGGGTACTATAATTAATGCTTACATATAAAACTTGAAATACCACTAATGAGTGTATTACTCCAAGAATTACTCTTCACTGTGTATTGTCTTTCCTTGTATAAACAGTTATATATGTTACATGTTTATGCCCATTTGGGCCCTGAATTGGTAATTATACTATTCTATCATATTCTATAACAGCCAGGTAAAATATATTATAATAATATATTAAATATAATATAATTATAGTACATTATATAATATCATATCATAGATAGGTGTAATATATCTATATGTGTCAGGGTAAATTATTATCTATAGGCCTAGCCTGTAGGCCTCTAGTTTAAATTTCCTCGCATTCTGACATTACTAGTTTCAACAATATAAGCCATCATAGGCTAGCTTATCTCTTTTTCCAATATTGGAAAGTAAACATCTGAGCAAATGTATACTTACTGATAATTTAAATATCCGTGTTGGGAACAAAGTTGGTATTGGATGTTCCTTAGTTGGTCCACATTTGCCCACAAAATGTTCCGAACACAACCTCGTCTGATCGTAATTCTTAAAGTTGAAGTCTGATCGAATCATATGGCAGCGTTTTATCCACACTTTCCTTACTTTATCGTTTGAAGGAAACCTGTGCATTGTAATTTTTTTTACCGTCAACATATTTGTTCGCGTGGTTGCTGCAAATACAGCAATATCTCTGTGACATTTTGCACTGTCGTCCGTAGTGTTGTTAATGACGCTTTCTGAATATACTACCCGGAAGTCTGAAACGAAATTACGCAAGCGTACTACGTTCCGGATCAAGGAAAGATAACTCACGTTTTCGGAAAGGCCTATAACCAGGGCTCTGTTTTTGCCAAACAAATTATCATGTATTCCCTATAGGAGCTATGAGATTGATCGATGTTTGTTATCTTTACATATCAGGCACTATATACTATCTGTTATACTTTATAATATTGTTTTTTATCTCAAAACAATATTCATACATTAGATCAAATCTTTCACTTTTATGGCAAACGTCATACTTCCTTTGATAGCAAGGTTCTTAAATCACTTCCTGTCGATATCTTTACGCATACTTAGACGTCGCCCATTGTAGGTTAAGTACCACAAATTAAGACCTATACTTAGTACTTACATCCGTATCAGTGAGGATTCGTTAACGTACTAACGCCTATCGCGACTTGGAACTTCCATTCTCGCTTCTAAAAACCGAGCGTTTGGCGAAGGAGCATTTTACTATTAATGTTTACGTCTTAGGTTTGAAGCGGACATGATACAAGTAAGACTCAAACGCACGACGTTCCGGTTACAAAACAAACACTACTTTGCAACTGCGAAAGCAATATCATTAATATTGAAATAAAAGCGAGTAATTATACTCGTGAAATTACACGAAAGTTATCATTTCGCAAATTCTATGGTCGTTACTGGATACTGTTAAATTTACATACCTATAAAGTACCCCATATCCACTGGTTTAGGTTGGAATGTAGGGGTTTGTAAAATCGTAACCCAGTAAATCCCAATAAACAGACAACATATACTCACCAAACATTTTTGTAGCAATAACACAATCCATTACAAGGGATTTATTCTTCAAATATCATGTCCGTATTAGTCTCTTCATCTACATTGATTATTGATAAGACTAGGATGCTTTTTGAAGTGTCGTCAGTAAATATGGTCTTTGAAACTCATTCATTAAAAAAATGTACATGATATTGAACAGTTTCATTATTTCTTACCTACTTTTCTCTCTCAAAATTACTGATAAAAGATATCTTAATATCTAAGATTAAAATTCAACATTTTAAAACTATGTAGTGACAGTATTTTTTCTACTGAAAAGTTTAAAGCACTTAATTTGGTTTATTGTTTTATTCAATCTCCCTACGTATCCTGACAGGTGCGTTTCCTGCTGTTTAACATCACACGGGGCTTGGTATCCAGCTATTGGTTCATCATATTGCAAGAAAGAACAAATGAAATTACTTTCAGCAGATCCCGGTAGGGTCATCGTTTAGGTTTTGTTGAAATATTCGTTACTAAGTTTAACTGATCATACATTTATACAAATTTATGCATTAATTATCAATGTCATCAGTATGTAATCCATGACTAACAAGCAGAGTACGATCTACAAACACTGGGTTTTAGTTGCATGTGTTTTACAACTTTGAAAACATGCATGTAGTGCTCAGTGCAATGTAGTGTGACAACGTATCCACCCCTTTTCCCCTTCCAATGACAGTTTTTCTTCTTTTTTCAGCTATGATATACTGATATACACTTCCTCTCTCTGACCCCCCCCCCCTCCTTTCGTAGAAGATGCAAAAAGAGTGTATATAAATATTGAAGAATTGTATCAGCAAGTGACCCCTTTGAAAAAAATCTTGCCGAGTTCATAGCTACGTATCTTTGTTATTCTATGGTCATTTAGCTGATTGGCCTGTGACATAATGCAATAAATGGCATATACACTTCTGCAAGTTTGTCTTTCGTCGATGTAAATGGTGTGAATTTGGCTCCATTAAGTTTGTCTAGATACCTACTGCCTGATTTACAGATTCCATGTGTGCACGTATCTCTTTGTATGAGAAATGATTAAACATTTTTTCTCTGAAATAAGAAATGTATCGCCCGATCCTGCGATTCCATTAGCGCATGATCGGTCGATACATTTCTGTGTTTACTATACAAAACAATTTCGGATGCCCGATGTTTCGGCATACTATAAAACCTGGCCTGGCCCCATTGGCCTGCCCTGGCCTCAAAATTGGCCTAGCCCCGATTTTGGCATCTAATTATGCTCCATCCCAAATTTTGGCCTAGCCTCAAAAGTTGGCCTGGCCTCAAATTTGGCCTCTAAAAATTTGTTGGCCTCAACCAAAAAAAAGTTTGATTGATTTGATTGATTTTAGTTTTTTCAAAGTCATAGCAAATAAATGATATGTTTCAGTTGTTTTGTAAATGTGCACTTTAAAATAATCTTGAACTGCCACCAATCTGGTTGATTTTATTGAAAATCTATTGATCAGTTAATCAGTCATTTTCTTTTCCCTTAATTTATATATGTACGTACTAGTACACACTAAAACAGATTGCACAACTAATGAAACAATTGGCATATTGATTGAATTTTTTTTCAGAATTATGATTGATTTCATTGATTTATTATTGGTTTTAGTTTTTCAAAGTTGTAGAAATGAAATGATTATGTACATTAGAATAAACATGAACTACTACCAATCTGATTGATTTTATTGATTAGTATATTTGACAAAATTATTTGTGTTTCCTTCCTAACTTATGTACTAGTACACCAAAAAGTATACTGATGAAATGATTGATTTATTGATATTTTTTGTATTCAATAGAATTCAATTTGATATCAATTTACAAATTATAAAAGTGTTACAATTGTGTTGTCATTATAATGAATTCGATTTTTAGATCAGCGAACATTCAGAACAGAGCATGTGGCCTTAATGTTTTCAATGTGCAGATACCACACATTTAGTGTTACTTGTTTAATTTCCAAAGCATGATAAATGACATTTTAAAAAATCAAAATAAACACAGTGAAATGTTTGCTAGCATAATGATAATAGCCAATGATCTAAGGATTTTAGATTTGTATTTTAGTGTTCATTTATCTATACTTTACCTTGAATGAATAATGTAGATTAAAACGGACATGATGTATTATAAATATTTCTTTCTTGATTTCATAATTAATTTTCAATACTCATTGTAAATATGACAAGTTCCCATGCTATGAAGGCTTGCCCTGTCAGGATAAAGGAAATATCTATCACCATATTAAAAGATGGTGATGAAAACTTTTGCTGAAGTTGGAAATTCCATTACACAGAAACAATTGAGCAGTCCAATGTTTGCAAATAGGGTGTGTTTTATACAACAGAACATTTTAATTAGTACCTCATTTTATGACTGTGCCTAAACTAAATAAGGTATACAAAACAAAATTGTGATATTTTTTCTGGTTTTGTGATAAAACAACAGTAAAACAGAACTAATTACAATTATTACATTGAATCTGTCCACCCTCTTTTTATTTTATATCAAAGCCTGCATTAATTAGTTATAACAAAAAAAATCGTTTGTACCTCTAACCACTGCAGCAGCTATATCTAAGCAAATATCAGATACATGTAATACTCATAATAGTGTCTTATAATGGAGAAAAAAAAAGGTTTATGCATCTACAAATTCACAAAGTGCAGCTTTAATTTTGTGCTTTACTTCTTAACGTTTTTAGACTGTCATCAAAATCATCCTTCATTCTGATCATTATTAAAAATAAACGTCCTGTGCAGAGCTGTGTGACATTTCAAACCGTATATCTGACATAGATTAACCTCATCCTTGACTTGCTGTCAAGACCTATGCTGTAGATTGATTGAATGATTGATGTTTACCGCCACACCCAACAATTTTTCAGTGATCTGGTGGCGCCCAGTTTTTATTGGTGGAAGAGAGAACGCAGGTACAATGTACCTGGGAAGAGACCATCGACCTTCCGAAAGTAAACTGGGAAACTTTCTCACTTACCGGCGCGAGTGGGATACGAACCCGCGCCGACAGAGGTGAGAGGCCGTACGATTTTGAGCGCGATGCTCTAACCACTCGGCCACGGAGGCTTCCATGCTGTAGAATAATATGTTGTAAATAATCTGATATCCCATTACAGTACTAGTGTTACATGTTTATTTCAAATATGAGCATCCTTAATTTTTCAAAGTTGTAGTTTCAATCTGTATGATTTATGGTAGTATTTTTATACCTACAATATGTAGCTATCAAACTCAATTGTTCTTATCAATGAGAGTGATGGCGGTACTCTACATTGCAGTGTGTGAAGTGTGATGATTCATCATTAAACTAGTGTGAATTTGTTTTTTAAATTCATTATCAATAAGTGAAGTGGATCATTAGTAAAATGAGTTTTCAATGTGCATATTTACAAAACAACACAAACATATCATTTATGTTCAACAATTTTGAAAAAACAAAACCAATAATAAATCAATGAAATCAATCACAATTATGGAAAAACTCAATATGCCAATCGTTTCATTAGTTGGGTATACGTTCTTGGAGTGTACTAGTACATACAGATATGAAAGGAAAAGAAAATGATTTGATCAATAAACTGATCAATAGATATTCAATAAAATCAATCAGACTGGTGGTAGTTAATGATTATTTTAAAGTGCACATTTACAAAACAACAGAAACATATCATTTATCTGCTATATGACTGAAAAACTTAAAACCAATAATAAATCAATGAATTTGATCAAAATTTTGAATACAAAAATGTTTTTTGGTTGAGGCCAACGAATTTTTTAGATGCCAAATTTGAGGCCAGGCCAACTTTTGAGGTCAGGCCAAAATTTGGGATGGAGCATAATTAGAGGCCAAAATCGGGGCCAGGCCAATTTTGAGGCCAGGCCAGGTCAATGGGGCCAGGCCAGGTTTTATAGTATGCCCGATGTTTCGCCGAGGCTCGTGGTGATGGGATGAGCTTTTTGTTTTTCAGCGCACTTCATTTGTCACAATATAAGGTCACGACCTTCTGTGGATCGGTGTAATTAATGTTTATATACAGCTTTAAAGATTGAAATCAATATTGAAATTATAAGTCTTTTGAATAAGTGTTTCGTTCAGTTTCCCAGATGTCATCGTCTGTGCATTCTTGTTCGGGGCATTCAGTGACACTTTTATCCTGCACCAAGTTCAGGAGAGATTTTGTAAGCGTTGTAAACCTCGGAGAACAGGACTAAATGCACAAACATTATATTCTGTGGTTTCCGTCCTCGCCATATTCAATTCGCATTCCCTCTCTCTGATTGGAACATATTTTATTATATAAGTGCATATCAAACGAAAGCTGTGAACTTAAGTTCTTACAACTTACAGGGTTCTCACCTTAAATGTAACTGTCTATATACTAATTGATATTATAAATAGAGATAATAATTTCTTAGTTACATTAAATGAATGAATAGATGTATTGAAAGTTAATTATTTGGATAAAGCATGGTGTTAGGTAGTAGTACCATTAAATCTTACAGAATCTCTAATGAACTTTTGAACAGAGGAAAAAAACATGTTAGTTTATTTCAAAATGTTGAGCTCCGTCACCCTATAGAACTAAGTAATAAGCAATAATAGATAATTGAGAAAAATGTAAAAGACTTGTTAATACTTGACTTCTGGCATTACTATATATGTTGTATACAACAAAAAATTACCTGAGTCATCAGGTAAATCACACGAACAATTTGGGGCTTCAATAAAATTTTTTTCTAAACAAACCATAGTTCAAAATGCAGTTATGTCTGAGTTTGTGTGAATGATGTGAAGTTTTCTATTTCCATAACAAAAATAAGATGAGGTTTGGTAGGGATATTTTAATGCTGTTTTAAAGCTACTAAAATATGCATTGTTTCTGATTTAGATATTTAAATTGTTCCATTGCTTAATTGTGTCGGGGATAAAGCTTTTCCTAGATAGCTCAATTCTACATTTAGAAAAAGTATAACCCTTTTCATTGCGTGTGTTTTTCTTTCTGATTTAATATATTTGATATATACAGAGATAGGTTTTTTTTTAAAACATTCATATGATTTGTCAGCTATTTTGAATATAATTTACTATTGTTTGACCTGTTTCTACGGTCGCCAATTTACACTCTAATGTTAGAAGCATCTTCTATTCGAGGTATAAACTTCTGGAGTACGAATTCATCCATAATATTTGTGGTAAAGTGATGAACGAAACTCATTCGAGTATCCTCTGATTTTTCTTTTTTTTAAAGCTTAAAATGAAGTATCGGGTCTTCCGTTCATTCTTCAGCAGTACTTCACCGATGAGTGTACTAGTGATGATGTACAAATCAAGATAAGACTTCCGAGTTTTCCCCAAAATATAACAATGAACTTTCTACATTTAAAAATTCAACAAAATTGTATGTCACACTGCTATGACTGAAAATATTTGAAATATCTTTCTGCTATGTGATTCATGACAGAAAGTTTGTATGCGCAAACATTGAATACAATATTGGCAAACATAAACACCAATTTCGAACACAGGGTATGATAATTGCGAGATTAAAATTTTAGTACTTATTTTAGTCGATGACATTGAAATCCGTAGTGCATTCCACTTTCTTTGGTGAACCTGACCGTTACAGGAAAACACACTTAAAACTCCTCCACTGAATTACTTGAATAACTCATAGTGGTGGTCTGAACTCGAACCACTACAATGTTACATAAGTATATAAGTTCGCACTCAATATCGATATGATTTGCATTTTTAAAAATGATGGTAATGTGGTCATTGTTGAATTTCCAATATTCAAGCAGGCATTTCCAAAGTACTCCATCAATGATATGTATCTAAACTAGAATGATGTAATAACGTGTAATTCACTAACACATGATTTACGAATTTTCCACAGTGATCTTATCTTAAGGATCAAGCTTAATGGACGTGTATCAGACATATCAATATTGACAGTTACATTTTCGCAAAAGAAAGAAACCGACATCAAATGTCTCCCATATACTATTGCATTTAATAATTCTGTATGATGTTGCATTCAGCTCACAAGTTAATTTTTTGGTTTGTTTTTAGAAAAACGTAAAAAAAAAAATTAAAAAAAAAAAAATATAGTGATATATTTAATATGACTAAAATAATAACCAAGAATTGACATGCATCTGTCGTCATGGTTACTGGGTATTTTCTTTTTGGATAGAATGCAGCTGTGTAGCATAGACATTTGAAACCCCGTAGGTATAACCACTGTACCGAGTAGATAACGATCTCTAATGAGATTCCAAAATTTGTGGAAAATATGCGGTATTAGTAAATTTTCATGGTGTTATTGAGATTATTATCTAGTTCACTGAATATAATTTATAGTCATGTCAGGAGTGTTGTTTCGTCTGATAGCAATTGGGTAGACACGGATGGTACTGAACTGGTAGACAGTGACCCTGATGTAATGCATAGGTTACTGAGCTACCCTGAGTAACCTTGAAGTTTTATGTGCATTTTATTCATCATTTTAAATTGAAATACATTTCTTGTTCAACTAAAGTATAGATATTGTCCATAATTGATTTAGCAGTGCTAATGTTTCACTGTTGTCATTTTAGATTTGAAAATGTAGATAAATGTCGTTATTGTTGCTTTTTTTTTTATTTGGTCCAGGTTTAGGAAGCAGTAAAGATAAATTTCTCTGTCTGCAGATGATGCCAAAGCTCATGCATTGTCTGAACTTTCAAAGGTTCAACAAAAGTTAGGCGAAGTCGTGGTGGCTTAACACCTGATGAGTTAATTATCTAGACTTTTCGCACTTTTATAGTTTTGAATAATGTATATAGATAATCTGTATCGCTCAAGTTTTGATTTTATCTAATTATAACATTAAATGATATTGTTATACAAATATTCCATACTTTGTTCAGTGCATTATTTCTATTGAATTGAACGACAGGCAAATTGAATCTGGTGATTTACCGGTCTCAGTGGTCTAGTACTCAGATTGAATCTGGTGATTTACCGGTCTCAGTAGTCTAGTACTCAAATTAAACCTGGTGATTTACCAGTCTCAGTAGCCTAGTACTCAGATTGAATCTGGTGATTTACCGGTCTCAGTAGCCTAGTACTCAGATTGAATCTGGTGATTTACCGGTCTCAGTAGCCTAGTACTCAGATTAAATCTGGTGATTTACCGGTCTCAGTGGCCTAGTACTCAGATTGAATCTGGTGATTTACCGGTCTCAGTAGCCTAGTACTCAGAGCGGTCAGTCGATGACTTATAGACCTCCTGAAGTATTCTCGAATATGTTGTGTTAAATCTAGGATGTGAAAGGTGCAGATAACCTCTTCTATTATTAAAAAAATCCCTTATATTTTAAGAGAATGGTCGCGGTAGGTTAATGGTAGAGCGTACACTTTGTAAGTGGGAGATCGTGCCCAGTTCGTACCAACGCCACGACAAACCTAAGGCAAAAATATAGATAGCGATTGCCCCCTTGCCAATTGAGAGGTGCACATGATGGATCTTTTGGATGTAAAACTTATACGGTACCAATTTTGATGCACCAGATGCGCATTCAGCCAAATAATGTCTCTTTAGTGATGCTCAACCGAAATGTTTGAAATCCTAAATAACAATGAAGTTTTAGAGCTATTATAGCCAAAAAAGTGGAGTCAAAGTCGTCTAAGGATAAGAGCTATGCATGAGGGAGATAATCCTTAATTTTGACATGAATTTCTAAATTTTATAACAGCAATTAAATATACATCCGTATTTTCAAGCTAGTAACGACGATATGACCTTAAAACAGAGATCCCGTGATGCGGTAGGTGACGATAACGAATAGTGATCAATCTTATACTCCCTATAAGGGATACAAAATAAAGAATTGGGCAAACATAGATTCTAGGATATACCAGAGGTGGGATCAAATGTCTGGGGGGAGTAAACATTCTCTGTTGACCGGTCACACCCACTGTGAGGTCAATATCTTGATCAGGTCATTATTACCATTAATAAATAATACTGCATTCAGTAAAAATTATTATTTCGATAGACTTGATAATAAGTCGTTCACCATTATTGTTTTCTTTAAAATGAATATACCATACATAACTTTTTTAACCATGTTGACAAATCTTAATCTCAATAGAAAGACATGCAGTGTCTGTTTTCATATCCGCTGAGTCTCATCTTCCTCCAACTGTATTCAGTTACATACCTGATATCGATGCCTAAAAATGTTTCCCATTCTGTCACCAACAATGTGTGCGTTTCATTGACATTATTAAAAATTGATGTGCACGGCATTTTATTTAACAAAGCATTAAACAGACACTGCCAATCAAACTATATCCAGTTGCGTATGAGGGTGGTAGTGAAGAGGTCAATCCGCAAGACCAAATAGCTCGCTACTCGATATCATCATGAAAGGTGAAGATAACGAACAGTGATCAATCTCAAAACTCCTATAAGCAATACAAAATAGATAGTTGGGCAAACACAGACACCTGGACACACCAGAGGTGGGACCAGGTGCCTAGGAGAAGTAAGCATACTCTGTCGACCGGCCACACCCATCGTGAGCCCTATATCTTGATCAGGTAAACGGAGTTATCCTTAGTCAAAATCAGTGTGCCAAGAAAGGTCTAACAATCGGTATGAAACACATGAGACAGCATTTGACCCAATGATAGCTAGGTTGTATTAGCAAACTATATCATTATGAAAACTCATCGATTCAAATTCTTGCAAGATGAATTGCTACTTTGCCTTGCAGAATATAAAATAAAAATGTGCATATTTATATTGATTTTGTAATACCAATATTGATTACACTACATTCATAAAAGCATATATTTAATTCTTGGTAAGCTCATTTTATTCCAGCTACAGGTTCTGACAGTCTATGCAAACATTAAGATAGAAGTAGCATGTTATTTACATTTATTTTAATGAATTTTTCAAATAAATAAATATCATAAGTCTTCCACAATTAGGGCTTTCAGAGTTTCCCAGAAGTCGTCATATGCGCATGCCTCCTGGGGATATTCCGTCACACATTCGTCTCGGACCAGGTCAACAAGAGAATTTGGAAGTGCACTGTTGTACACCTCAGGGAAAAGGACCAAATGGACGAATTTCAAATTTTCTCTACCTTCTATTGCTTCCATTCTTGCCATATTCAATTCATAGTCTCGCCATTTTGATTTAAGATAGCGTTTTGATGTTAAACAGATCACTCGTTTGCAGTCCTGAATAGCATCCATAATGGCTTGACCCTTTTCTACTCCTAAGGGCTCGTCTCGGTCTCTGATATAAAGTTTTATATTAGAGTTATTTTCCACTCGAGGTATAAACTCCGTTAGAATGAAAGATAACTCACTTCTTGAATACGAAAGCATTGCATCATATTCATAAGAAATTGAAGATGAAGAAAAATCATTGGAATATCTCCCAACTTGTCTCAAACGTTGCTTTGCTTTGAAAATTAGGTAACGAATTTTCCATTTATTTTTCTGTAGAATTATTCCAACTGCTGTACTGAAAATAAAAGCTAAAACGACAGACGTCGCGATGTATATACTAAGATATGATTTGCAAATTCCTTTCAAAGACAGCAATGAATGCTCTGAATTCGTAAAATCAAACTCTTTAGAACTTGTCGAGGAGCATTCATAATCTATAAAATGTGCAAAGATTTTTCTATGACGTGTGATCCACGACAGGAAGTCTACATTATCACAGGAACATAGCAGCTTGTTTCCCGATAGATCTACAGTAAGGTTTGATGTTAGAAATAAAGTTTCAAATGAGCGTCGGTATCTCTCCTCAATAGTGGTCAGTCTGTTTTTTGCGAGGTTTATATACTTCATGTTTTTCAAATGGTCGAAGTTCACCCGCCATTCCGATAACAGGTTATTTCTCAGATTCAATGTCTTCAACTTCCGTGTGTTCTTAAACATTTGAACAGATAACGACACGATGCTATTATGTGACAAATCAAGATTTTCTATAGATGTGAGATTTTCAAATGTTTTCCCTTCCTTATCTTTCGATAAGCTTTTACCAATATTATTTTCTGATATATTAAGGACTATCAAACCACTACCATACATAAAAAAATGTGGAGAGACGTAAGAACAGAAATTGTTGGACAAGTCAAGGATCTGAATTCCCTCTGCGCCGTGCACGGGTCCATTCCACGAGTAGAAAAAATTGTTCTGTCCATAGAACTCACGCAAACTAGAACCATTTATTGCAAATTCGGGAATGCTCGCATAAAGCCGACTTAAATTCCCATAAAATATCTGTAAGGATTTAGGTAAATAAAGTGTATATAGGGGTTTTCGCTGAGACTTTGCATCAGAAGTTTTATTCCACGTCCTCTGTATTGTATAAAGGTCCTTTATCGTGACTTTTCTTCGCTCTTTAATTGGATTTCCTAGAGCATAGTCGTTGTGGTCAGTTTTCTCCTTGCAGTCTTCAAATATGGATGAAGGATATGGAGGAGGTCGTAACTGAACGCTCAAATTTAAAACACGAAGATTTTCAAGAAAAAAGTAGTCAATAATGTATCTCCCTTGGGTCAGTTTATTTTCTCCTAGGGACAAAATTCTAAGTGCTTTTGGAAATTTTCTCATCACACCTGGTTCTAATAGTTCAAGTCTGTTCTTTTCAATGTGTATCTCGGTAAGATTAGTATTGTCTATGTTGATCAGATGATGTCTGAGGATTTTAGAGCCTGTTCCAGTCAAGCACATAATACAATTGATACGTAAAATATCAATAGATGTCTGGTTAAGGTTATGTGTGATATTTGGAAGTGAAGCAAATCCGAGTCTTTTGTTGTGGGACACATCAAGATATTGTAGTAGAGGGAGAACTCCAAATGCACCTTTTTCAATGTCGATAATATTGCATGCTGAAACATCTATATATTTTAACTTAGGCATGTTTTCAAACATGTCTTGAGGAATCCTTGTGAATGAACAATGTCCCGTAATTCCAGACAAATCAAGTTTGGTTAAGTTTGTTAAATTGGAAAATCCCTTTCCAAAGGTGATGTTATCTGTTCCATCAATTTTTAAAACCTCCAATGATTTCAGTTCTGCAAAGACTTTGTCAAGCACTACTGTGCCTGTATGTTTATTTCTTTTGAGACTCAGTTCAGTTAGTGAATCTAAATCTGCAAACTGTCCATATAAATCGGTTATCTTAATCTTATTTCCCTCCAAATTCAATGATTTCAAATTTCGTAATCCACGGAAAGTATTACTGCTTAATGATTTTATTTCATTTCGAGACAGATCTATGTACGACACCGTCTCTGGAAAAGGACCGCTGATCTTTTCAATGTCATTATCGCTCAAATCAATCCAGGACACATTTTTATAAAAATATGGAACACTTTTGAGATGCATATTGGAGCAGTCGGCTTTCATTTGGTGTTGTATATTTTCACAAGAACAATTCACAGATCCAAACACGCAAATATACCCGTTATTTTCAGCTACAGCGTAACTCATAAATAAAAGAAAACTATAGAGCAGGTAATATCTCCAAAACAGCTCCATGTTTTCAAATATTGCTCAAAATGATTAACACACTTCCACTATTTCCGTCAATGTGCTGGCAAGGTCAATTCTCAGTTCGACTTCACGAATTTACTTCCAACTCAAATGCATTTCAAAAATAGTACCCAATTTATGCAATCTGTTGTGACACACATGAAAACATATCAAGGATGTCCCCTGCCTGCACTATGCAAACACATAGTGCTGTCGGGGTTATATTACTAGCGACGTGAAAACCAATGAATTCCCCTCCACGTGGAATACCCCACATTCTACTTTAGAAACTGTGAATGTCTGTACTTTAAAACATTTATCGACCTTATTAAATATTTTGGTTCACCTGTTGGGATAATCGATTTGAACCAAAAAAGATATTTAAACGTAAAATATTAAAGCGATAATATAGCAACACTTGCATATCGTAAGATAAATGTGTATGTTTAGTCACAAATTTTGCAATATATTGATTGTTGACTGTTGATTGCTTTTTAAAAATGTGATTTTTAAATGACAATCGTGACCATGAAACTTGCGATGGATTTCCCCGCCCCTGAGATAGACTCCAGTGCAATTAATGTGCGTACAAATATTTCAACAATAAATAACTTTTTACGGTGCAAAAATACAAGATACATTGTTTAAGCAATAATATGACGTTTAATCCATTGAAGGCTTTTGTTGCACCTGCCATTATCAGTCGAAAGATAAGTAATATTATGCTCAGTGCACCGTTCGAGAGAATCTGTATGAATTCTTATTTTTGTCGAGGAAGCAAAACTTAGTTTCACCAGTAAAATGTTCTGTTCCTTAATTATGATATTTTGAATGTGAAACATCGATGTTATGAGCAGTTTTATCATGTCTGAGCCAATATTTTCTTTTTAATAAAATGATGAGTACCATCGCTTTAAATAGCTGTATCTACAAAATACATATTCCCTCCATGCGTTCAACAGTATTTGTTCTTGTATATATTGCAGTATGATTGTTAACGTATCTTGTGCGTTGTGAAAAAAAAATTCTGTAAATAGATTTTTAGAAAGAAAAGAAAACATGGGTTTACATAGGTTCACAACTTTTCCTTTCTTTTTCTTTTACGTAACGAATGTTTTAAAGAGGACATTTAACACGAAATGCACGGCATAGGATCCAAATAATAACTTTGATACATACTTTGAATAATAAGGTGAAAAGAGTAAAACTTAAAAGGTTTTTTAAAAACTTTGAAATTCGTCTATCGTTTTCTGAAGAAATTCATGAGAAAGATATTCCACAAGAATTATCACAGATGACAAAATTGTGTGACAATGATCTCATATCGCGGACAATTTTTATCTCCACGGATGCATTTTAGTTGTATTATATCACGGAGTGTAATCACTGGGACACACATTGGTTGTTATAGGGATTAGAAATACACCGTCGATCATCCATCCGTGTAACATCTTATGTTGTTCCACCTGTAATCAGATTAAACCTCGAGATAATACATATCATGTCACAATGTAAAACTTATACGGTACCAATTTTGATGCACCAGATGTGCATTTCGACAAATAATGTCTCTTCAGTGATGCTCAACCGAAATGTTTGAAATCCGAGATAACTATGAAGTTTTAGAGCTAAATATAGCCAAAAACAGCGTGCCAAACAAGTGGAGCCAAATTCGTCTAAGGATAAGAGCTATGCGTGAGGGAGATGATGCGTGATGTCTTCGTATTCGACTATACATTAATTTGAGTTCCAAAGCACTTGCCTCAATTTAAAAGGATTTCCCTACTTATCTCTATCAAAACTATGATCCTCATGTAGAATATGTCCACATTCCCTGGTATAAACCTAAGTTCATTGTAATTTACTTCCTAGTTTTCTGTGACAGATTAACCTCAAATTGTTGAATACAAAACGTTTTACAAAAACATAGAAAATTTGGGATTAAATGTAAAAGAATTCCATCATAAAAATACAACGTTTAAAAGATGAATTAGAGATAACTTTCAATGCGTTTCACAGCTGTATGGCGGGAATTAGTAAATGTGAGGTATAGGGCTCACAGTGGATATGACTGATATCATGAATTCTGTAAAGAATACAAAATTAAGAGAAGGAAAAACACGAAAAATACCTATTGTATATTGAGAAGTCCATGTTTTCCGTTCTCTGAATCTTATATTATTTACAGGATTCCACTTTTTGGCACTCTGTTTTTCCTTATAATAGCTCTAGCAAGTTTATCGTTATTTCGGATTTCAAACATATCGGTTGATCATCACTAAAGAGACGTTATTTGTCGAAATACGCATCTGGTGCATCAAAATTGGTACCGTATAAGTTTTACATTATGACCCCTGCGTCGAGGCTTCTACTGGTGGACTGTTAATCCCCGAGGGTCTCTACAGCCCAGTAGCTAAGTACTTCGTTACTAGCTTGAAAATACGGATGTATATTTAATTGCCGTGATACAATTTAGAAATTCATTTCAAAATTAAGGATTATCTCCCTCATGCATAGCTCTTATCCTTAGACGAATTTGACTCCACTTTTTTGGCACTCTGTTTTTCCCTATGATAGCTCTAGCAAGTTTATCGTTATTTAGGATTTCAAACATTTCGGTTAAGCATCACTGAAGAGACATTATTTGTCGAATGCGCATCCGTCATCCGGTGCATCAAAATTGGTACCGTATAAGTTTTACATTCATGAGATGGATTACATCTGCAGTGCATATATCTGAATTAGGTAAGCGTAAATCATCGCCAAATTTGGACTTATTTGCAAACATAACGCTTTTTTTATCATTACGGAAAAAATACAAAAAATTGTATAAAATCCAGAGTAAGCACAATGCTTCCGATGAAGAAATTATAATTGATATGAACCATTAAACGAAACCTTGGTGTAATGAGATATAACGACGGTGTTGTGTCTTTTAACATTTTTCACTGATATGTCGAGTCCTTATATCCCAATAAACTCGAAATAATGTAAACATCGTATTCCTCCTAGGCACCCGATTCCATTCTGGTATGTCCAGCAGCCCGTGTTTGCCCAACTCTTCATTTTGTGTTTTTATAGGAGTTATGGGACTGGTCACTGTGCTTTATCTCTAGTTTTTCATATAGAAGCTTTAAATGAATTCTTCCTCGTACGAATATGATAATATGTCAGTTAATAAAGGAGCACAACTCGTATCCATGGGACTTCCAATAGCCTGCTGGAAGACCTGCTCACCATCGAATATACGGATATATTGTTAATGAGGAACTCCAATACCTTCAAGACCAACTGAACAGACTTAAACTGCGTTTGTGTTTATCATATTAGCGTTTCCAAATATGACATGTAAAATAAAAACACGACAATGAACAGCAGGGTGATTCTGTGTTTGAAGTTTCTTTCATCAAGTTATATCGTTGTGATAAAAACGTACTCACCTATGTAGTACATTCATGAAATGTATCTGCGGCTACACTTAGCATCCAATTCATAAATCATAAGGTGCAGAGGAAATTGCTGAATGTCAATGACACATAAATATTGGTGTCAAAATAAGCATCTCCTTTTTAAAAAAGAAAAGAAAAGGCAGTAATTGATATACCTGCACTCTCCAAATCAACAATATATCCTTGTAATACCTGGGGCAGTGCCTCACGTTCCTTGTAAATCAGCATATACAATAGGACACCTCTACATATTAATGACGTGAAATAACCGATCAGATCAGCCTTATGATTAACTAATCTATGTATCTCACTAAGGTTTCCTAAATCATCAACAGCTACTATATCCGCCATGATGACAGCAAAGACATTCTAATTTGCTAATACCAGCTATCAGTGGACGGAATGGTGTCTGGGCACCTGATCCTACTTCTGATGTATCCAGGGGTCTGTGTTTAGCATTCTCGTGATTTTGTATTCTTTATAAGATTTATGAAATTAATCATTGTTAGTTATCTTCATGTGTTCATTATCTAACATTTTAAAATGAAAGGTGCGTGCTTATGGATATAGATATAGTGATATGAATTCCAGCTGCAGTGACTAATAAAACAAGTCATAAATTGTAAACTTTTTATTGAATGAACGAGAGCAATTATAATTTGTGGCTACTTATATAATATGTAAATTGCCCCGGTGGAACCCAGAGATTCACCAACTGCCTGAAAGGGCCACCGGAATTCAATTGACAGAAGCCGCATTCGCGGGTAACCGTGATGAGCGAGACCTTTTGATACCGTAACAAAGAGAGAATACCACATATGAAGAGAAAATCCAAGTACTGGCTCAGTCCTCACTCTACCCTGCCTCCTCTAGTACCATACACAGGGGTAGGCCAAAACATTTGCACTTGGTACCTTGAAGATTAAGTTGGCCCCTAAGGTAAACAAAGGTAACCCCACATCCCCCAGCACTGAAAATGGAATACCTAGAGTTTAGAGACAGACATAAGCAAAATCCTCAATCGTGGTAATCCCCGAGTTCTGTTAAACCCCGTCCCAGATTGTGACTCTTATAAAATATATTACCCCAATCCTAATGGCATTTACGAGCTGCAATGTAACTATATAGCACTATATAGCGCACAATATCTGATCCATCCTACCCTTGCAGCCAAATCAAGCACAGAGTATATATATACACACCACAGACAGAGATGCAGCGTTAAATTTGAGAAACGGCTGTCATCCGTTCGCATTTAACCATGAATATTCCACAATAACTACTAATACCCGTTAAGGACAGGAATCACACATAGTAACCGCGAGCAGTACACAATGTCATAAATGCCCATGCGATGTTGATACAAGGTAGGAATTGATAACGTCCGCCTTCCTTAGCCATATTAAGTTCACTCTGGATCAGTCATGTCACAAGCACAAGTCTCCGAAAACATAAAAGGAACGCAGCCAAAACTCGGGAGGGGTGGGTTGGTGAAAATCGCGGATGTCCTTTTCGTACAAGCGGTTAAGATTTATAACCAGAAAGGAGGTTTATTCTAGACTTGAATCGGTCATACAATGTGTTTTGTATTCATGGTCTCAAAAATGCTTAAGGTAGACAAGGCTACAAGAGTTACCGCGCTTTCCCAGTAATTAAAAGCCTTTATCGAAAACAACTTTTGATAAATGTCAATATTTATCACTATACCTTTCGTATGCATCTTCCATTGGTACTGTTAGCTGTTGATCAATTACGGTATACTAGTGGCAATGTGTAAACATGTATATGCCCTTAGGAGCCAATTATTTGGCAATAAACTATCTGTATCTGAATCCAACAAAACTAAAACAGAGAGGGAAATCAAATCATTTCACAACAACACTATCTCTTCTTATCCATACCTCAGATAACAATCATTTGTAACAATTGAACGATCTTTGTGTATATCGCTTATGTCAACAAAGGTGTGTGATAAGTTATAATATTGTCTTTTATTGTATTCATGCCGGAGTAATTGTACTCTTTGGTTTACGGATGATCGAATGATGACCCCATTGAGAAAGGATACCATACTGGGAATAATTTGTCAATTTCTACTCAGCGCGGTAAGCATTCTTTCATAATTTTCATTACCCCGATAAGATAAGTCTGTATAAATCTTCTTTATTCGTATTTCTAAATTGCTGAATTTCCGATTGTAATTATTATTATTTTTACTATTTTAGATATTTTCGACATGTGCTCAAACATCGCCCTTAATACCAGATTGTAAGGAGGATTGAATTATTAATACATAGACAAAAGCTAAAGAACATTAAATAACTAATGCACACACACACACACACACACACACACACACACACACACACACACACATATATATATATAATATATATGCCCGTATAAGGAAATTAATATTTGCCTGATACAACGTAAAAGGGTGTCCCGTGTCAAGGATCACAACCCCCTTGGCACGCAAAAAACCATTTCTCTGTTTTTCGAAAAAGAGTAGGCTTTCTGGGGGCCGTCAGGGAAAATCAAACACTCAAAAGCAAACATATTTCAATTACTTAACCCTCGTAATGGCTGAAATATTGCCAAAACGGGTTAAACCGTAATCATCTAATCTATCAATCGCAAGGACACTGTTCACCTTACAGAATTATTTTCTATCCTTCTAGATATTAACAAATTGTACATTCATTCCTTATATCTTTATCTTATAAATTGAAAAAAATTGATCGTAAATGGAATTTTCATATCAATTATATGCTTCTAAAGCACGTCATATATTCATTACAGTGTATCATCAATTTATGGAAAGTAAATGAAAAAGCATATCTTTGTTCTGGATAATATGTGATGCATGGATACTAGAGTATAAGTTTGTTCATTTCCTTAGTTATATATATGGACTGCGACTCCATTCATCTGAATGATCCCTATAAGATAGACAGAGTGTTTCTCCACTTTCCTGATACCATCTCCAGTTCTAACGGTGTCTACTCCCTTGTGTTTTCTCCATCAACAAAAATGGGATCACACTTCACATTTGATGGACATGGCTTATACTCGTTGCCTCCCCTGCTTCCGTCAGTCCCCTACACAGTACAAATACACTTGACAGGACGGGATGGATCGGCGAAATCCAATACTTGCAGTATCAAAATTTCACCCAGACGTGAGTACATACATGTAAAACAATATTAAACTGCAAAAAGCAATATGAATGGTGTGTGTATTAGACACATTGATTACAGTAGTATCTACAGTTACCTTTCATTGTCCATACAGGTGTGTAGTTAAAAGATTTTTATCTAAGCATCAAAGTAACCATTGGTGACGCTGGTTATAATCTCTACAGAGTGAATTTTTTTTCTTTAATTCAAATAGCGTGATATATATAAATGCAATAGACAGTTTGTCATGTGAAACCAAACAGGGCGGATAATGTTTAGGTATATGAGGCAAAATGTTTAGGATTATTTATTACAGGTACATGAATATTGTAGTTGTACCAGTCACGTGTTCATATACCATGTTACATGTACGATTGCAATATACAGAAAAATATGAACCAAGAATGCCTATACATTTATATCAACATATGTAGCAAATTGCAATTGAAGGACAGAAATGAAATATCATTGCGAGGATGGTTGTGTAGATTTACTTTTATCACGTTTCCAATGGTGAAATACTGCAATTTATAATGTAAAATCGATAGTTTTACAGCTTTCGTAGTTCATAGAATAATTCAACGCTTTGAAAATAACAAATGTGATATCTTCATAGTGTGAAACACTTAGAATGACAACTGGAACTAGTGCTGAGATATTCATCCGTAATACATGTATATCCAAGCACACTTATTTTCATTCATAATTAATTTTTGTCATGTTTCATTAACCACAACAGAATTGAAGTTACCTGATTGTTCAAATATATTGATTCTATATCTTTCCTAAAGTGCTATGATTTCTGCGCAATAATGTTTTGAACGTCAATAATGAGACAACTAAAAGAGGTAAATAAAAACCTAAGAAAATGTGCTAAACAGAAAATTCGGTGTTTTATTTTTGGATATAATTTATTTCACTTTTACGTCAGGGTTTGCTTTATATTTTCACGAGTGCGATGCACGAGGGAAAATATCTCTATTTAAACCATGTCTCCCTCATGAAATACATTATATATTCAACTATATTGAATATTCTCTATGTACGTGTATTTCCAGGGCCTCGTGATCCGATCTGTGGACATACATTGTTTTCAAACATCTTAGCAAGATCGATAAAACTAGATTTGTCAAAAGTCAGCGCCGCGGGAGCATATGTATTCATTGTGACAATGTCTGTCGTGAAGGGTGAAAGTGTCAGCCCCATTGTGAAACAAGCATCTATTAACAATACCTTGCTTTTCGAGAATTTGGAACCAGGATCCTTTTATCAATTCAAGATTTTAGCAAAGAACGCTTACCACATGGAGAGCTTGGGTGGCTGCAACTTCAAAATATCCACAAGTTAGTCTCCATTAAATTTCCTTGATAGTCATCTATGTAACAAAACTATGTTATCTCCAAAAATTAAGAATTTAAAGATAGTTTGAAACACATACACTATTTAGGCCTATGTCATAAGTCACTATCCTATGCTACGTGTTATCTTGGGGGTACATGGTAGCCCCTTGTCGATTTTGTATTTTTCTGTGGTATTTATATAGTCCACATGAAATCATTGATTATATTAAAACACTACAACCTGTAATTGGCGGTAAATAAATTGAATAATATATGTGTGATTGAATTTCTATAATCTGATTGAATCAGAGAGGATCTGAAGTAATAAACCCGTCGAATCAGCAAAATGTTCGAAGCGAATCGAGATTCGATTGTCAATTTCGATTCATGAATTATTGTGCATTGATCTTGGAGATCACCTGTTCGGACGAATGCAGAAAAGAGGCACTGCACAAGTGTTAGATTTGTAAATAATGTAATATGCAAATTCTATATAAAATTCATTATCAAACTTTCATTTCAGTGGCACATTTGCGTAACTATTACTTTATTATGCTTATAATACTTAAAATCATTCATGAAACTATATTCTCTTTAAAAACAAAAGAAACGTGTAGTTATTTACCTCAGTTTCCATCTTTGTATGACCTCGGTCTCAGCAAACCGATTATGTTTGGCAATCATCGTTTCCATGTCCGAGTACACAACGATTGCGTCGGAGGCTATAGCGGTTCATACGTCCATGCATGGTAGGTATGCTCACAAGCAGTAAGAAACGTTCATGGCAGATATGCTCACAAGCAGTACGAAACGCTCATGGTAGGTATGCTCACAAGCAGTAAGAAACGTTCATGGCAGATATGCTCACAAGCAGTACGAAACGCTCATGGTAGGTATGCTCACAAGCAGTATGAAACGTTCATGGTACATGTAGGTTTGCTCACAAGCAGTACTAAACGCTCATGGTAGGTATGCCCATAAGCAGTATTTCCTTGTTTATTTTGCTGAATTTTTCATGAGATATTTCGGATCATACTACTGTTAACAGGGAAATATTTGCTGCCTTTTATTTTCGCCCCTTTCGCCCTCGTTGTCACTGGGCGAATTCAAGCGTGGACGAAACTGTTTTCTCTCACATCTCCCTTTTAACACAACTATGTCTGGGCGAATTTAAAACGGGGCGAAACAGCAAGTGAAGAAAGGTGAAAATAACACGAGGAAAATATAACCGTGTATACAGTCATTATACCGATAGCTGCTAATTGGTGTATATATACTTCGATAGCTGAAAATTACCGTCAGTTAAAGCTTGTATTGCCTTACGTTCGGCAGATACTTTATACATGCAAAACATAGTATATTATCATAAAGCACAGCAATTCAATACAATATAGAGTCTTCCTTATCAGTTACGGAGGCCTGTCCGTGTCATTCTAACCTGGCAAAAAAATTATAATAAATCGTTTGTACGATTTACTCAATCGAAGAAAGTAAACGATTTAAAAAGCCGTTTATACAATATCTAAAAACATCTTTGTACGATTTAGCAAATCGTAGAAACGATTTGAAAACGTTGAAATATTTGATAGTTTCTATTTGCACTGTGTAATCTTCCATATGCCTCCTATTTTCTTCATCTGTGTTGTATTTATTATTTTTTTCATTAGCATTGTACAATTTTTATTGGTATCGTATCTGAATGATTGTTTATTTTGATTTATTATAAGGATTTCATCGGTCAAGATTTTAACCTGTATCCTGCATAAAACGAGTGATGTGTTCAGAATGTTTACCTACATGATAAACTGGTACCCTATTTCAGTGTCGTACTGGTTCAGCGCAATGTTTATGGGCGATAGAAGGTTCGGCAGAATCTAGGCCTACATGTCGCGGTAGCTCAGTCGTAGAGCGTTCCTTCATACATCGGAGGTCAAAAGTTCAAACATAGTAGTGAATCCTCCTTCACCAAACCCATTCATTTGTATTCATGAGTCTTACAGATATGACCTTCAAAACGAAGGTCCCGCGTAGCGACAGGCATTGAGAAGTTAAAACAAAACTGCTACGGCCTTGAACGCTAAGCTAAAGTCTAACTTTTCGGTACGTTACCTACAACTGGTGACGTCTCAGCATCAGCAAAAAAGTCTCGAAGAGATTTAAAAAACCACGATAATAAGAATACAAACGAAACAAAACATGTAGGCAAACAGCATTTATGAAAAAGATATAGACTACGCATGGCATGATTACCGAATTATGGTTTAAACCCATGAGATACTTTGTAGCAAAAAAACTAAACAATCACTTGGATACAATATACACGATAAATGAATGATGCTACAATACAATGGGGTTCAAACCCAGTATTCCGATGGTCCGACAGGCCGGTATTCCGACGGTCCGATAATCCGACATGTTGACCATCACCAATAATTTTAATTAATAGAGTTAAAATTTATTCATGTCAGGCATTATTTTATGGAAATTAACAGAAACCACCAAAATCGACACGGCCTGATTATAAATCAGACAATCAATTTCTGACCAAAATCATTCAAGTGTGAACTAAATCAGAGAAACCCGGTATTTATGGAAATTAAAAATGCTAACTGATGAAGTACAGGCAAAATATGTAGTAAATGACCCTTACCATTGCAGAGAAATTCAACCAATTTTTTACACGGACTTAAAACTTTAAACCGGATTGCTTTGAAATCTGGCCAAAACACATAAAACTTTTTTTAAAGATAATTATTGCCTTTCAATATTATGTTTAAGTCTCTCCGTGTCTTACTCCCTGACATGATAAAATTCTTACATCGTTTTGAGATCTAACTGACTAGGTCTTTGTGTATGAATATGAATTTAGTAGTCTATGAAATTATTATCAAGATAATGAGGTAAATGATATTTTGCTCGATGATGAAAGACTGCTACACGTGTTGTAAGTTTTAATCCGTATAATCAATTAAAACAAAATGAATGTTACAATGAGCTGTCGCGTACAGAAAGTAAAAGTTAAAAAAAATTGTTCACATTAATGGTATGATTTGGCAAAAATAACATTCATTCATACATTCATAATACTTGCAATAACCATGTTTGTTGGCAAAAAAGGAAAGGAAAGGGGGGGGGGAAGCAAACAGAGCAAACAAAGGAAAAACAGAGCCCCGGTGTCGTTATCCAGGTGATTCAAGACCTTATGATAAGTGACTTAATTGTAGAAGAAGTTGTTACGATAAGGCGTGAAATATGCCCCAATTAAAAAAAAATTACAAATCAAGTATGTTATGCTGCTAAATATCCACCCCCCCCCCCCCAAAATATAAATTGGAATAAAACTCAAAATATCACTAAGTAACCGATTGAGATTGTAATTTACAGTGCCATACCATTAAATGGCGTCTGTAACGAAGAAAATGTTTACATTATTTTATATCAAAGTTATTTTTAGGAAATGCACCCTCGAAACAACATGTTTATTCCATTCCTAGTAAATTTATAATGTTTATTTCATAAATATTAAGATAATGTCAGCTAATACTGTAGATATTTGTAAGACTTTTAGTGACCCTCTTTTTCGGTTTTCCGCTGTAGGACATCATTCTCCCCACAATTACCAGACCAAACTGTTCAGAATGCATGTTACTCAAACACATGCCAGTGGTATAAGCTGATGTTTGAAACATAGGAGGAATGCTGTTTTAAAACAACTTTGTATTTCTCTGATTTCCTAGTAAAAATGAGAATTACAACAAAATTTTCCCTTATTATGCAATTTTTGTAATATAATTAACAGATACCAGTGACTAACAAATTGATCAAAAATGTAACATTATACAAATATTGCTGGTTTTGTTTAGGTCAATACAGTGATTAAGCCGCCTGAGTAGTACAATATTCGCCGAGCCCAAAGGACGAGGTGAATGAATACTGTACTTCAAAGGTTACTAAATCATCGTATTGACTGAAGAAAAAAACAACATTCATCTTATTATATGATTTAATGATGAAGTTATACAAACTCATTAAGTTATTCATGCCATCTTACTTGTTGACATACCGGCCCGTCGGACTATCGGACCGTCGGAATTCCGGCCCGTCGGGCTATCGGGCCGTCGGACTATCGGACCGTCGCAATACTGGTCGGTAACCATGAAAAAAATATACAACATAAATGGGAAAAAATATACAAATGAAAAATATGCAATATAAGTATATTTCTATAACTCAGGGAATACAAATGAAAGATGCAATACAAATGAAAAATATACAACAAAAATAATATTTTACACTACAAATGAAATACCTTATAATACAAATGAAAAGGGCCAAATTTTGTAATGTTTGATATGCCATAGGTTTCACAATTCATAACATGAATTTATTTATCATCAACGTGCTTATGAAATAATTGAATAATGTAATATCTGACAACTTAATTCATAACAAGAATTTATTTATCATCAACGTGCTTATGAAATAATTGAATAATGTAATATCTGACAACTTAATTTTTCTGATTCAGAACCAGATAACCCTGACTGTGATGAGTTTTCTGATTCAACTTCCGATAGTGTGACTCTGTACCTGAACAAAACCATCCCTGAAGGTGCTGAATACCTATCCATACAACTTCAACTCACGAACGGGACGACTCTACAATGGGCAATGTAATCTATGTATTCATTATCTCATATTCATTTAAGACTCTTTTTCAATTTTTCTCTTACTCCTTTCTCCAAATTTGTTTTTATTTCATATTTGTTTGCATTTAATATTACCAGAGAGAGAGAGAGAGAGCGAGAGAGAGAGAGAGAGAGAGAGAGAGAGAGAGAGAGAGAGAGAGAGATCCTCCGAGGCACCTGGTCCCACCTCTAGTGTCCTGGGGTCCGTGTTTGCCCAACTATTTATTTTGTATTGCTTATGAGTTGTGATTGATCACTGTTCGTTACCTTCACCTTTCATATGCATATAAAATATCTATACAAGGATTGAAAATACACCCTGGCATTGGTTCATATGCTGTCTGACTTGTTTCATACCAATTATGAGGCCTTACTTCGCACACTGAATCTGGCTACGGATTACTCCGTTTACCTGAAGAAGATATAAGGCTCATGGAGGATGTGACCGGTCGAAAGGGGATGATTTCTCCAATTAATCATCTAATCACACCTCTGGTATATCCAGGAGTTTGCCAAAGTTCCTTTTTCGTATTCCTTGTGGGAGTCGTGAGATTGATCACAGTTTGTTATCTTTACCTTTTCATTGTTATATATTCAATGAGCATATTTTAACTAACACCGTTTTGAACTTCATACCATTTTATCTCATTGAAGAAACTCGAAAAGAAATACAGTCCAGCTGGATGGTCTTGATCCGGATGCAACCTATACCTTTGACGTCAGAGCATATACCGCAAATGGTCTACAAAGTGATCAAAACTGTTCGCTGGTAGTTTACACAAGTACATATATCATCTAAGTACACGAATCATGTCGTTAAATACTTTTCAGTGTGGCAGAGAGACGCCACATTTAAATTACTCCAGTGTTAAAAACACTACAATATCTTTAAAATATCATCGTACATGTATACTTTGTGTTCAAAGGTAAGATAATTATGATATTTGCATTGGAATTCCTATAATGTTTGCATAATACTCATTAAATTATTTTAATAAGAAATGAAAATAGCTAATATCAACTGCATGGAAATCATACTGAGAGTTAAATGCTATCAAAAAATGTTTTTCGTGTATAGGCTCCTTTACAACTAGTTTTTGATAATAATAGTAAGTTGCTTAATCAATCAATGACATAGAAATTAGAAGGTCTATATATCGACATAGTCTAACATACCTAAAGTTTATAACAAACGGGAAGGCGTCAGTTTCTCCATCGTCAACTTCCCATATTTATATAGCAATATTCCATTTCCACCTATATGTGGTGTTTTTGTTTATCAATGTAAAACTTATACGGTACAGTACCCGTAACGCTATTCTTGACATGATAAACGATAGAACACGATACACGCACGATAGGATAGGATACATGCACGATACGATAGGATACACGCACGATACGATAGGATACACGGTAAACCTGATAAACGCAAAACCTGATAAACGATCTTCACGATAGACCAGATAAACGCACAGAGGCTAAGCCCGTTTTGGGCCCGAACTCTGTGATACCATAAATTTATGGTATCACAGAGTTCGGGCCCAAAACAGGCTTATCCCCTGTGGATAAACGCAAAACACGATAAACGATCTTCACGATAAACGGAAAACCTGATAGAAATGTTGTAAATTTAGAAGCAATTTAGACAGAACGAAATTGTGATACCTTGATAATAATACTGAAGGATTTCAATATTATACAACTAAATCTTATAATTTCTTTAATACACGGTCGTACTTTTAAAAATAATAATTTTTAATTCATTTTTTTTTACACCATCACAGCTAAAATCAGAAAACTAAACTATACACGGTTTTTAATTCATTATTTGATATCTATATGAATTTTCCCAGCCAATGATTCTAAAATTATATTGTCACCTAATGTTTAATAATAAACACAGGGAATTAACTAAATGTAATATAATGTAGTGATATAATGCTTCAGTAGGTCTCTTATTCTAATGTCTATTATCTTGCATGTGAAATAAAGCCAAGTAATATTTTGTGTGTAGCGAGGAGGGGTTATCTTGCATCAAGCTCTAAATTCACCGGTCATTCAACAATTACAATTATTTTCATCATGATCGCTTTAAAAATATTCACTGCAGTACACCATACCTTCATACGTTAGATATATCTACACCATGAGTGATAATTGATAGTCATAAGTAATTGGAACATATGTATTTGAATTGATATCATAATAACAAAAAATAAATAAACTATGGGGAAAAATTAACAAGACCCAGCTTTTTTAAAATTTATAATTTTGAAACGCTTAAAAATATTTTGTGTTTAGTATGTAAAAAAACAAGTCAAATAATCACCAAAACCGGCATTAATTTCCAGTATATACCCGTACGACTATTGGTACATGTACAAAGTACAAGTACACGTAAAAAAAAAAACCCAAAAAACAACGACAACAACTGAGTCGTGCCGAGTTGAGCAGACTTTTGGAAGATGCAACACCATTTCACCCTTTTAAAACTTAATCTTCTAAATATGTGAAATACAATGTCCCTGAGAATGTTTGCAGTCAAAAAAAGGGTGATACACAGACGCACACAAGTTCAGTAATGGGTATATAAATAGAACACAGGTTGGAAAAAGGGCCTTTATTAATACACATGTACATATATATGCAAGGTGAAGTTAACGAACAGTGATCAATCTCATAACTCCTACAAGCAATACAAAATAGATATATATAACAAACAACATAATTTACTGATTTTTCCTTTCAAATCGGAACTTCCTCTTTCTCTGTTAAAGTTAATTACAAAAAAAAAATTCTAAACAAGCAAATGTTTATGAACTTCAGATGAAGGAGCTTTCAGATTTACTGTCCCCGGTTTGCTCGGCAAACCACCGCCTACTTTTCATACTACTTAGAATGAAATTGTAATAAACTTTCACCCTCATTGGACAGACAAATAGCTCTTCTTCTGCCTTAAAAATCGAGAGCTTTATGTTCTCCTTCAAATATACTGTCTTTTCTCGATTCCTAAAAATAGCTTCTATAACAAAACGAATAAAGCTTTCGAAATGTATCGTACTTTTTCATTAGATTTAATAAACAATCCCGATAGTTTCCGAAACTACACGATAAACGATATTCACGATAAACGGAAAACCTGACACACGCAAAACACGATAGACCTGATAAACGCAAAACGATAGAAAACGGAAAACCTGGTAAACGCAAAACACGATACGATAGGATACACGCACGATAGAACACGATAGGAATGTCAAGAATAACGTTGCGGGTAATGTACCAATTGTGATGCACCAGATGTGCATTTCGACAAATATTGTCTCATCAGTGATGCTCAAACGAAATGTTTGAAATCCGAAATAACAATGAAGTTTTAGAGCTATCATAGGGAGAAACAGTGTGCCAAAAATGTGGAGTCAAATTCGTCTACGGATAAGAGCTATGCGTGAGGGAGATAATCCTTAATTTTGAAATGAATTTCTAAATTTTATTACAGCAATTAAATATACATCCGTATTTTCAAGCAAGTAACGAAGTACTTAGCTACTGGGCTATAGAGACCCTCGGGGACTAATCGTCCACCAGCAGAGGCCTAGACCCAGCTGAATCAACTGATTCAATTCGCAAAAGCTTGTTCTGCATACGATCATATTTTAAATCAAGGCAGGTTACTGACAAACAAGTTGATATTAGAGGAGTTTCAACAGTCTCGTTTAGAGTCATCATTTCGCAATCCTATTACGATTAAAACGTTTGCCAATACAAATTTTTGTTGTCTGACGGGGTTTCATACTACATGTTAGGCCGTTCTTAACACAATCGTTTTGACTATGGATTACTCCATTTATCGGATCAAGATATAGCGCTCATGATGACTGTAAACGGTTGACAGGGGATACATACTCCTCCAGGGTACCTGATCCCAACTCTGGTGTATCGAGGGCTCCGTGTTTACCCCACTCTTGATTTTGTATTCTTCACAGGAGCTATGAGATTGATCAATGTTCGTTATCTTCACCTTTCATTATTATCTTCACCTGAACCTAACCTTGTATGAAACATTCTTACAATATTATTATATGTGTATGCATTGTTTAAATTGATACAAAATGTTAGCAAGTTGGCTATCGTTATGGCATAAGAGGTACATTAACTAGATCCCACATTTTAGCGCAAATACACCTCTGGATATAAATGGTGTAACAATTTTATTTTCAGAACCATTGGATCCAGATTGTTCGATGATTCGGCAGACAGAATACACCATGTCATCTGTAACATTTGGTTTTGGAAGCCAATCATTTGAACAAGACCAATACAAGATATCAGTTCGGAATGTGAATAAAGTGAATTATACTTTACAAACAATCTTAAACTCCACTACAATTAGTAATTTAACTCCTGGAAAAGAATATGAATTCAGTGTCTACAGGTTGGGAAGCCATGAAGAACGCAGTACTAACGGCTGCAATTTCAGGCAGTTGTTGTGTAAGTGCATATATGTGCATACAAAGACTTTTTTCTCTGATTACTGCTTTATGACCATGCATTATTTCAAAATCTCTTCATCCAATATTGAGTACCCCAAGCACTAGGTATCAAAACAAGTTAAGACTATATCTTGTTTTAATATTAGATACACTATGTTTGCTATGACAACCAAACGAAACAAATTGTATAACAGTAAGAAAATGATGTTTTATCAGTAGCATGTACATAAATCAGCGGTATTGTATCTGCATTGTAGTACTGACATTGTAATATCGACATCGCACTATCGCCATCACAGAGTCTACATCAAATCCTTTACATCACAGTATCAACATTATAGTATACAATACAGTATCATGATCCCAGTATCAACAACACAGCATCAACATCACAGCATCAACACCACGGCATCAACATCACAGCATCAACATCACAGCATCAACATCACAGCATCAACATCCCAGTATCAACATCACAGCATCAACAACACAGTATCAACAACACAGCATTAACAACACAGTATCAACATCACAGCATTAACATCACAGCATTAACATCACAGCATTAACATCACAGCATCAACATCACAGCATCAACATCACAGCATTAACAACACAGTATCAACAACACAGCATTAACAACACAGCATTAACATCACAGCATCAACATCACAGCATCAACATCACAGCATTAACATCACAGCATCAACATCCCAGTATCAACATCACAGCATCAACACCACGGCATCAACATCACAGCATTAACATCACAGCATCAACATCACAGCATCAACATCCCAGTATCAACATCACAGCATCAACATCCAAGTATCAACAACACAGTATCAACATCACAGCATCAACATCACAGCATTAACAACACAGTATCAACATCACAGCATCAACATCACAGCATTAACATCACAGCATTAACATCACAGCATTAACATCACAACATCAACATCCCAGTATCAACATCACAGCATCAACATCACAGCATCAACAAAACAACATCACATCATCAACATCCCAGTATCAACAAAACAGAATTAACATCACAGCATCAACATACAATTATCAACAACACAGCATCAACATCACAGCATCGACATCACAGCATCAACATCACAGCATTAACATCACAGTATCAACATCCCAGCATTAACATCACAGCATCAACATCCCAGTATTAACATCACAGCATCAACACCACGGCATCAACATCACAGCATCAACATCACAGCATCAACATCACAGCATCAACACCACGGCATCAACATCACAGCATTAACATCACAGCATCAACATCACAGCATCAACATCCCAGCATTAACATCACAGCATCAACATCACAGCATCAACATCACAGCATCAACATCCCAGTATCAACAACACAGCATCAACATCACAGTATCAACAAAACAGAATTTACATCACAGCATCAACATACAATTATCAACAACACAGCATCAACATCCCAGTATCAACATACAAGTATCAAGAACATAGCATCAACATCACAGCATCAACAACACAGCATCAACATCACAGCATCAACATCACAGTCTCAACATCACAGCATTAACATCACAGCATCAACATCACAGTCTCAACATCACAGCATTAACATCACAGTATCAACATTACAGTATCAACATCACAGTATCAACATCCAAGTATCAACAAAACAGAATTAACATCACAGCATCAACATCACAGAATCAATGTCATAGTGTCATAGTATCAACGACAAATTGTCAATGTATAATATAATATCAATATCATATCAAGATTTAGTATCAGCATTATAGTATGAACATTACAGTATCAACATTACAATATTAGCATCATGGTATCAACATTATAGTATCCGTATTTATAGATCCGTGGGGATCCGGGTTAGAATTGGTCCTCAGTACCCTTTGTTTGTCGTAAGAGGTGACTAAATGGGTCTGTCCTTCAATCATAAATTAATCTAATTGAAATTAGATGTTAAATCTGCACACAAACACGTATATGAGCGCATCTAACATTTGATTTTAATTTGATTGTCCTTCGGATGGTGTGACACGATAAAGATCCATCCCTGCTCAACGGCCGTAAACGCCGAGTATAGGCCAAACTTTTGCTGCCCTTCACCGGCAATGACGACGTCTCCAATGAGTGAAACATTAATCTCGAGCGGGCGTTAAACCATATACAATCAATTAATATTATAGTATCAACACAGTGTCAACATCATACTATCAATGTCATGATATCAACATCACAGTATCAACACAGAAGTATCAACATCATAGATTCAGTGTCATAGTATCAACGTCACACTGTCGATGTATAGTATAGTACCAACATCATAATATAGTATCAAAGTTTAGTATCAACATTACAGTACCACCATTACAATATCAGTACTACAGTATCAACATAACAGTATCAGCATAACAGTATCAACATCTTAATTATGTTTCAGGCATGACTTTACGACCAAGAGGTATCACAATAACTGATTCGCATTCCTCCACCATTGCAATACAGTTTACTCCGCCAGAAGAGCTGGTAAATATATCGGTTCCATATCTACTGGAAACCACGTCCATTCGACATAAATGTGTTTCATCAGACATTAAGACTGACTATAATTCCCTTATCACTTATATGGAGTTTTTTTCACTTGGTACGGACCTGGATACCGTGTCCATTGTTGTAAACGGGCTGTCCAGTTATTCAGGTTACATATTCAGAATCAAACCGAACATTTGTATACAGAATGGATCCGAATGGAGTGACAGCGTGTTTGGTAAAACATCTGAAACAGGTTAACAGCTTAAGTCTTTCGCATCCTAGAAACTGATTTGTTGTTTGATTAAAAGAACGTTGAGATAACTCCAATCCTTTGGAAAGATTGAACTACCTTGTTTTTTATTTTAGTACCGGACTTGATTGACATGAGCCATACAGAAGTACACAACATAACGTCATCGTCAGTCGCCATCACATGGAGAAAACCTTGCTTTTCAAATGGTGAAATACTTCATTATGATATTCAGACATTTGCTCTGCAAGATAGGATCGACAGATCTGTAAACACACAATTCGTGTTTGACAAGTTGTTATCGAACACTCGGTATTCGTTTAGAATCCGAGCCATAAATTCTGCGGGAGACGGAAACTGGTCGGAATGGAAATATTTCCGAACAACCATACAAGGTGAGCACTCACTGTCGTAAATAAATAAAAGGAGTTTTAGGAGTATCACAGACCGCTAACACAGCATGACTGTCATACAGATATTAAAACTGTCGTATTTGAAAAAAGTGAAGACTGCAAACAGTAATCAATCTTATAATTTCAATAAAGAATACAAAATTAAGAGTAGGACCAACACGGATCCCTTGGCAGACCAGAGATGGGAGCAGGTGCCTAGGAGGAGGAAGAAATACCATTTATTATAATGCTTTGTGAAATCGTCTAAGTTGTTCCTCAAGGATGACTTTAAACATGTCTTTACCCTTGGGTGGCATGTGTCGCAAATCATTTGCACAGCTCTTAGTATATGTCGTTTAAAACAGCATTTCGCAAATAATATGGTCGTGATAATGATTGAATAAATCATCTCTTTCCTTAAAGTCAACGAGACAAGTAAAAGTTGTGAAGTACGGTAAAAAGCATTCTTATTCGTTAGTTTTTTTTTTCTGACAAAATTGAATATTTGAGACATGATACACTCAAATGTGTTCGTTATAACGATCTAGCTCGTGAATACAACCAATCATTTAATCAAATGCTGTCTGACGTGTTTCGACCCGCTTGTTAGACCGTTCTTGGCACACTTATTTTGACTACGGATAACTTCGTTTACCTGATCAGTATATAGGGCTCATAGCGGGTGTGACCGGTCGACAGGGGATGCTTACTCCTCCTTGGCACCTGATCCTACCTCTGGTGTTTCTAAGGGTCCGTGTTTGCCCAACTATCTATTTTGTATTGCTTATAGGAGTTATGAGATTGATCACTAATTGTTATCTTCACCTTTCATTTATTAGAAACAACACCATTGTCTCAGGTACAGCCACTGCATTGCGATGAATAATCGATTTAATGACTATAAATTCGATTGATTGATTGATTGTATCTTGTTTAACGTCACTCTCGAGAATTTTTTCACTCATATGTAGACGTCACCAAGACCTGTGAGGCTTCAAATTTAGGCCAATATTCGGCGCTTAAGGCCATTGAGCAGTGATGGTTCTTTAGCGTACCACACCTACTGTGACACGGGCCATCCGTTTTTAAAGTCTTTTCCGAGGACCCGTGACATTTACACCTGATGCCGAGCGTTTGGCGATGGAACTATCACTACCTGTTTTAACGACTTAGGTCTCTCGCGGCGGGGATTCGACCGGGTGCACGCTCTACCCCTAGACCACCGCGGCGGTCTCTATGAATTCGATCCTTGAATTCGATACTTTGCATATTTGCGTTAAAAGAAACACTCATAACAAACAAGCGTAATTTCATTTCAACAAAGTTTTCTTTTATCAAACAGAAACAACATACCTTGATATTACAACACCCGTTCCTCCTACTACATTCAGTGAATACTCCACAGAAAACGAAGGTATACCAAGGATATTTAAAAATGCATTAAAATGTCATATTTTCCATCACGTGAATACACAAACTACCACCTATTTATTCCATAAAAGTTGTAAGGCTTTAGTATCACATTGTTGGTGTTATGCTGACGGAGCAAATTCTTTTGTGCATTGACCTCAGGCATGCGCATACCGATCCCACCATTCAAACTTGTTGGATAATACAATTACTGAGGGATATATGACAGTGATACTGAAACAGTTTTGTAGAGTAATACAACTTTAGAAAGGTTTTACTGGAATATTCCCAGATGAACAGCTCCGGCATTATCCAGTGCTTTAACATCTTATTTTGACTTATCGTCGATAAAAAAATATCCTTTATGAAAAATGTGTATATATATCCATATTACTGTTTGTGTTGAGTACAGATTAAGCGAGTAAACTGATATACAAAACACTGAGGGCATTACATGTATATGCCAAATTCATGATATTCCTAGATTCGTCTTAGTTTAGTACATTTAACAAAAAATTCTAGTATAGAAAGGCCGAGCCAATCCTCTCTCTGTTTCACGGTCTACTAATAACATCATTATTAACCATTTCAGCTTCCATTACAACGAATGGCCAATCTCCATCAACCTCAAATTCCATAACGTTCCAAACGCATAAATACACACATAAAGGTACAGGTAAGAATATAGATGGCATCTACTATAATAAAAATGAAACATCCATTGATATATTACTTATAATATAAACCTTTCGTTTTCTGTTGAAAAATCTGATATATCTATTTGAATATGAGCTGAGGGAGTACGAAAGGTAGAAACAATATTGATATGCAGTGATGGTTGTGTACATGGAAATTATGTAGCTGATTTTCATTATTCTAACTTTAATGTTATGTCATGAATGACATGTACATATTTGAAAATATTTATTTACAATGTGAAATTCCTCATTGTAATATATATTTCGTTTCCATTTTCGCAGAAGTCAATCATTATTTTCATGGCGATGTCTATGACGTCAAAATGGCATTACCAGATTTATCCTCCACGAGATGCAGACTTAATATCTTCTGGAAAATCGACACCAAGAATTTCACAAATGAAACATTTTTGAGATATTACGTTTCTTACTGGCCTCAAAACAAGCCGACTGAAAAGGTAACAGTGAATATGATGTCCTGTGTTAACAGAATGAGTATGTGTTAAACCATGGTTTGTAGTGTAGTAATAGAGAATGGAATCCAATAATGAATAAAAAAGCTACAGGTACGCGTTGGATGCAAATGAAATGCTAAACAATACATGTAGGGAAAGCTTACTCCTCCTACACACACTGTTCAGACCCCTGGTATGTCCAGGGGTTTGTTTCCCTACTTCCCTATATGCAGGAGGTAAAAATTATGATAATAATCAAATTCGTAACTCCTACGCGAATGAAAATTTTCGAATAGGGCATACACAAAAATCAGGACATACAAAAGACGGAATCAGATGCCTGGGAGGGGTAAACATATCAGAATCAAAGTACTGAAAGTACTGATGGGAGTAAACATATCAAAAAAACGAGGACAATACAAACACAGATGGACAGACAGACACACAGACCGACCAACCGATCGATCGATAGATATACTCCTCCTTTGCATCTGATCCCACCTCTAGTGCATCAAGGGGTTCGTGTTCGTCAGTCCCTTTGTGTAATAGTTATTGTATATTTATTTCGGTGTATCTTTAATTATATGGACAAAGGGCGGTGAAGAGTGCGAAGTACAAGTCTCCGCCCTTCGTCCAAATAAATCAAGTTACACCGAAATAAATATCCCATAACTTACTTGTATCATAACCAATTAGAAATATAATATCTGTCATGTGTCATGTGACCAGTGGTTATTGCATGATTTTTTCAATTACCCAAATGAAAAGTAAAGTTTTTGTCAGGTGATCGCTTGTGTATTTCCTCTTCCTGCCATGCATGCTCATAGTGCACTTATTGCCCGATAGTTGGTGAGCGCGGATGATCAGAATGTGTCATGAACAATGGTGATTTACACGATTAGGATGTGCAGTTTTTATTCAATGATGACCATGAGGATTTTCTCACAAGCATGTGGCGGTCACACATTTCGTGAAATTAAACTGGAAGATGATAAAATGGATATCGACACGACCGCGAGCCTAGATCTCGTGAATTCTAGTTTGAACTTTACCATGTGTTGAAAGGTGGTGTTCAATAATTTATTTACACAGCACAGTTTTTAAAAATATCCAAAGGATGATTTCGCCCACTGGTGTATCTCCAGTTATTTGTACACTTTTTTATAAAAGAAAAAACACCACAGCCATGATACAAGAGTAAATATTTTCCTTTTGTCCTGAAGAAGGAACAGGTCATGCCTAGGATTTGAATAATTCTTCGCGACGTTGATCATATTGGTGATTTACATATTTTCTAATTTGACCACTGTGTGGATCTGACACCTCTAGGTATCGGTTGTGTTGGATTGATTTTAATGTTGTTTTGTATTATCATTTATTCACAGGATCATCTTGATCTGTCTGTATATCTCTTTGTTTCTTGTTTGTTTCTTAGTTTTCCTCAACTACCCCCTTATTTGTTTATCATTAATGTTTTTGTGTAATCGGCTTTGTTGTTTGGCTCGTATTTGTTTTTGACTCGCTAGAATTTAATTTATGTAATACCTACTATTATATAACTCAATGTGCAACTCATCTGCTTTTGTTTCAACCTTGGGTGCTGACCACGAGTTTTCAAATCGTACCATTCTTGCATTATTACAGATTTTTTCATGTAATTTTGTCTTCTAAAACTGTATATGATTTCACATTTTCCCGGCCTTAAGTATCGAACTTGTTTTTTTTTTTAATGTTGAATGCATTGTTCCGGATCTTTTCATGCAATTTTGTCTTTTAAAACAGCAATTCAAACACAACTCATCTAACTTTATCCCGGTCTCGAGTTTTCAAATCATATCATAGCTATATAGTTTTAAATTTTTCACGTATTTTTTGTATTCTGAAACAGTAATTCATTCTTATTCATTGGTAAATAGAATTTAAAGTACGATTTATCTTATAGGGTTAATGGCCGGTGTGACCGGTCAAAAGGGGATGCTCACTCTCTCTCTCTCTCTCTCTCTCTCTCTCTCTCTCTCTCTCTCTCTCTGGACAGCTGATCCTACCTCTGGTGCGTCCAGGGCCCGTATTAGTCCGAACCTTCATTTTTTTTTAAAATATTTTTATTAGTACAACTTATTCTTTTGCAAAAAATGTTTACTTTTTAACAGATTTCTCTGGTTACACAATTACCATATGCAAGAAATATCACTGTGGCCTCCGATGAGTTCTACTTTCTACAGGTTGGTTTTCGTTTAATTGTCGTTTTTTCGTACCTCAAAATGTTTCGAAGTTGTGTTTGTATCAATTTTTGTTCTAGATAGAAGCAGAAGGAAACATGAACATGACAATTTCAAAGTTCCAAATGATGTTCGTTGTGAAGGATGGAAAATGGGAAAAGGTTCAAGGTAAATAACACACCGTAAATAAAAAGGATGGTTTGTCTACATTACAATTAAATGCACTGAAAGTAATGAATATATGAATATAGCTAATTGTTTCAATTCTAGCATTTACAGACTCATTTCTAAGTCAACTCCTAAGTGGCGAAAACGAAAATTAGAAACCCAACAGTTGATCCAAAAACGAGTTACAGCACAGAACAAACTTTTTCACCAATTTCAAAAGAACCAATGTTGCAAATATTAATCATGTGTGATTTTGTTATTAAAGATGCAAGCACCCAAGCAGATGTAGGCATATCCAAATCCGGTGAGAAGGAAATCACCACTTGAAACAATGGAGTTCTTTCCCTTCGCCTTTTGTTATATGATTAAGATAAGATTAAAATCTAATCTATATTTTGCTGAATATGCAGTTTCTAATCACTCTCAATGTGTGCACATAACAGAACCTTGGAATTGACAAAAAGTTCCTTTTGAAAAAGTATTCATAAACTACTACAGGACGTCTATTTTTTCAGCCAGAGACGGTCTTGCTGGAACGCTGGCAGTGCTGCTACTATTGCTTGGATGTACATTGATTTTATTATGGTATTACAGAAGGCAGCTGAGGATGAGGTCAATAAATGTTTTCGAATTTAGAGTCTTGATTGAAATTTCCTTGCAATGATAAGAAAAAGAAAACGCAACGGACAAAAACATAAAGGAGATAACGTTGCCTAATAGAAGGTTTTTTTTTTCTCATTTTCTTTCAGAGTAAAAGCAGACACTGTTAAATCAGATGATATGCAATACACATATCAAGAAATTCCACTTTCAGAGTCAAGGTAAATTCTTTTCTGTAATCGATGCATTCCCGGTATTTTTTTTTAATTGAGGTTTAAAAGTCAAATATACAAGACAAAACGTTAAGGATCAAGGGAGTGCGTGTATAATGTTATGTGACACCATGTTCAACTTTAAAACGAAAAAGTCAAAATAACAGAGAGTGACAACATTTACTTCAATCACTTTATTTCTGACTTGTCAAAGCAAAAATAAACCAAGTGCAATCCATGTAACAAAGAGTTTCTGTGTACTCGAATAAAACCAAAGGGCTTTTTTGGTACTGGGGTAAAAAAAATATTTTGAAACTGACAAACTAATTTCTGGATCATAATTATCAACATTTGCTACACTCTCCCAATTAATCCAGATAACTATTAACTTAGCTTCCCCTTCTAACAGCCGTGCGACGCTCGCCTGTAGTTTCCATTTATCACTCTTATTGGGTAATAATCTTATAAATTTCGTATTGAGAGACACAAAACTCAATAGAAGGTCACGGATTTGGGCAAATACAGCCTGTAAAATTTGGTATTTAGCGTAGAATAGATACCATGTTGATTGCACATTCTTAGTTGGATTCTGTAGGTGGTGGACCCAACATGGTTTAATTAGAAATCAGTCTTGAGTGAAAATTTCCCCACATATTATAGTTTTTCTTTAATTGCATTAAGACATAATGACAAAGTTGTAAATTTCTAAATGCAAAGATGTAGGGATATCCGGGTAACCATTTAAAACATATGGTAATAAGAAATACAGACGCCCATGTCAGTTTTGCATTTTTGTTTTAATCCATATTCCATACTTTCTGTCAAAGGGAGTTGCATGACATTCGTTTATTACAAATTATTAGAAATTAAAATGAAAGCAACAAATACAATGAAAGGTTGATTTTGTAAGACGACGCACATTCAAAACATTTTCCATTACTTCATATCTACATGAAACATCGTTTTCTGTCACCAACGTTCTTGATCTGTGACTTTCATAGTCCAGTATGCATCACTTCTCTCTGTGGTTATTCTTTATCAACAGGTCCTCCACTCTGAACGAGTCTCATCTCTACCAAACCCTAAGATCAAATGTTGGTGATGATAGTCCCGTCTGTCCTGAAGTGAACAGGTAATTCAATCTCCTGAAGTGAACAGGTAGTTCAATCTCCTGAAGTGAACAGGTAATTCAATCTCCTGAAGTGAACAGGTAGTTCAATCTCCTGAAGTGAACAGGTAATTCAATCTTCTGAAGTGAACAGGTAGTTCAATCGCATTAGAAATATACGATCACAGTTAATAATCATAATCTGAATTAAGCATCGAATGACTATCATTGTCAAAAGTGAAAATCATGCCGTTTTGTATGTTGTGTTGCGATAAAACAAGTGAAGAGTGATAACAAGTTAATAAAGGTTAGTCTGCATATTTCTTTACGTACGATGATTTCGATATCCCCTAGCAAATCCAAATTTCCAGGTTTTTGTATACACATAAGTCCACTTGATGCAATACTCGTCGAAAAGACTTTGCTGAATAATTTGAACATTTTCGTTGGTTTATAATTGTGCTGTCGCGAAGAAATCAAATTGAATAGGTGAAGATAACGAACAGTGATCAATCTCATAACTTCTATAATGCATCAAAATTGGTACCGTATAAGTTTTACATTATGACCCCTGGGTCGAGTCCTCTGCTGGTGGACTGTTAGTCCCCGAGGGTCTCTACAGCCCAGTAGCTAAGTACTTCGTTACTAGCTTGAAAATACGGATGTATATTTAATTGCTGTTATAAAATTTAGAAATTCATTTCAAAATTAAGAATTATCTCCCTCATGCATAGCTCTTATCCTTGGACGAATTTGGCTCCACTTCTTTGGCACGCTGTTTTTGGCTATATTTAGCTCTAAAGCTTCATAGTTATTTCGGATTTCAAACATTTCGGTTGAGCATCACTGAAGAGACATTATTTGTCGAAATGCGCATCTGGTGCATCAAAATTGGCACCGTATAAGTTTTACACAAAGAACACAAAAATATAAAGAATCCAAAATTAACTTAGGATAAGTACACATATATGTAATACAACATTCTGTAGATTTGTGGTCGTGTAATTTTGTACCGGATTCTATTTTTCAGAGAAATGGACATTACGGAAAGAAATACACTTTCTTCGTGTACCCATGAATACGTAGAATTAACAGAGTCATTGCCGAAGTAAGTAATATGATTGTATTGCCATCAATATCATTAAGGCAGTTTATAAGAGAGAGAGAGAGAGAGAGAGAGAGAGAGAGAGAGAGAGACCTAAACAGCAAGGAATGTAGCTTTGTATTGCCATCAATATCATTGAGACAGTTTATACAAAAGAGAGAGAGAGAGAGAGAGAGAGAGAGAGAGAGAGAGAGACCTAAACAGCAAGGAATGTAGCTTTGAATGCACCCCAACAAAGTTGACTTATTACTTAATCTTAATTTATTTGAAAGTATTGTGTGGTTGCATAATGACTACCATGAATATATTTTCCATTTAGACAACTCAACAGGACTGAAAGTTGCACAACACCAAACTACTTTATCCTTGAGCCGCAATACACACGGTAAGGTGACCAATGGTTCACCCATGTATGGAAATGCTTTGTATCTATAAACATCACCTTTCGTTTTCCTTATTTTGATTTCAGTCTTTGCGTCTAGAACAGAAACAAACAGGATTGCATCAGACAAATTTTCTAACTTCTTTACTCAATGTTTGTTATTTTAAGGCCATTGAAGGCGAACAAGAAGCTCGAGGAAGATTATGCAATGGTGGCAGGAAACACAGATATCGTGAGAAAAGAGAACTTTTCTGAAACTGAACCCGGAATTAATACAGACGAAGCGTATAATGAATCCCCTATAACAGTTTCTGTTGCAATCACGAAAGCATCGTATGAGAATGTCTTAGTAAAGAAAATTGAAAGTTAATATAATTCATTTAAAATGTACATGTACAAACAAGTACTTACATCAACACTACGTACATGTATTACTAGACATAGGTCTCTGTTTTACAAAATATTTAAAAATAGTGTTGTAAAATGATTTCAAAATATTTACGAACCATAGAATCTTATCATATCCAAGTAAATGTTAAAAGTTTGAATAAACGGTGATCGATCTCGTATATCCTATAAGAATACAAAATTAAGAGTAGAGACCCTAAAATTTGTGAAATACCGACTTTAAACGATACTGTTGAAAGCCGTAACGTCAACTTATTTGTCCGTAGCCTGTCTCAATTAAACAATTGATCATGTACAGAACATGTCCTCACGTATCGAATCAAATGCGTGACATAAACACTATCTGCATGATGATAAAATACCTCTAGTGCTGTTATAAGAGTATGGAAAGTTGATGATTGAGGAGTTGAATTCAACTCGTTAATCATAAAATTGAATAGCTGCATGTAGTAGTCCATTAGTGTTCATATTCAATAAAACATATACAAATATGAAACGGATGTGGGAGAATTTGCTGTGTCTTTTATTTTAAGTTAACTGGGGTATATCAAATAGACAGATAGGAGTTATGAGATTGATCACTGTTCGTTATCTTTACCTTTCATGAATACAAATGAATTTTGTAAATGTACCATTTTCCCTCCCAGAGAGATAGAGTTCTAATCTAGATTCGGGGATATTTGCACATCGTTTTGCAGCAGTGTAGTTCTTTAACAAATTCACTGTAATTGTCTCGATGATTCCCAAATTCCAAATCCTTACTCGTATTTCATCCCCTAAAGACCATGCTTTCTGTCTGAAAAGAAAAACGTACCTACTCTGTACGAATTGGACCTGGAACTTTAAGACGAGTAAAATTAATTTCCTTATAAACGTACATGTATGCAAATGAGCGAATTTTGCATCCTTTCATATTTCAATTTGAACTCTGATTTCATGTCATTAAGTGTTGTGCTTTCTTTAATCTTATTCGGTGTAACAAGAGATTGAAGGTGATCACTTCTACACCAAGAGTTGTCTCTCCAGTGCCGAGCTGTGGGTTCTAAAACAGATGACACTGTGAAAAGCAAAAAGAATTACAAAGCATCAATTTCATCTACATTTGAAAAAATGAAATATTTTGTTTCAGAGTGTTAATTTCTGTTTCAAGTCATAAGCATGTCCTTATTAAGCTATACATTTACATTGTTTCATGATGTTCATTTCAGTTTTAGTTCGTAAACATGTCATTATGTTTTTACATTATGCTTTGTTTCATAATATTAATTTCTGTTTCATCATAAACATGTCCTTTTTATGTTTTACTAGTGCAAATATTGTTTCAGAATATAAATTTCTGTTTAAATCATAAACATGCCCTTATGTTTTTATTTGTACATAAATTCACCATTTAGGATTTATCTCTCTTTAAACAGAATCCTCCATTGACGATGTTCTTATTCTTGTCCTGAAAAATAGACGAAGACATTTCTGACTAACTGACTTTCTGCGAAAGAAATTATATTACCAAAGAGTGGAAGTATGCAATGTGGGTTTATATTTTTGTAGAGAGCATGTTTCCCTTTCTTATCTCTGGGATTGTGAAACATGACCTCCTGGGAGAAGAAATTGAAATCGCTGAACGATTTATTACAGATATGTGATTCAGTGCAAAAGTGTCTTTAAAATACTATTTCGTATAACTTGCATCATGTATGATAAAGCGAGATTGTTGTTCATTTCCGTGAATGTTCGACTTCGAAAGCATATCATAAATAAATTGAGCAGAATGTCAAATCAATTTGGGACTTTGCTTTTCAGTTAAGATTTTTAATTAAAAGATAAATAATGCCATAACTGTAATTGGTGCAATTATAAAATTACCATTCAACTTCATTTCCTGGTTTTGTATTGATACAATAGCATTCTCTCACACCTTTAGCGCAGTAGAAAATATTGTTTTGATACATATAAGGCAAGACCAGCTTTCTGACAAATAAGTTGATGTTACGATGCTTTCAAAAGTTTCTATGAAAGTCAGTAGTTTTCACTTTCTATGGTCGTTATAATTATCTAATTAGCAAATGCTAACTACCACTGGATCGAATGCTTTCTGACGTGCTTTTACCAATTCGTAGGTCGTTCTTTACATACTGACTTTAACTACGGATTACTCTGATTACCTGATCACGGTTCCTAGTATAAAGCTCAGGGTGGGCAGGACTGGACCTAGACATCCGATTTCACCTCTGATGTTTGCTTCAATTTTTTTTTTTTTTTTTTTTTTTTTTTTTTTTTGTATTCTTTACTGGATTTATGAGATGCTCACTGTTCGTTGTCTTCAGTTTTTCATTATGTCATGGAGATATAGAATGCCGAAAAAAGAAAAAAAGCCCCTTTATAGTTACCACCCACTATCAAAGGGGTGTTACTAAAACGCGGAACGGAAGACGGAACGGAATGGGAAACGGAATATATTGTGTGCAATAATGTTATGAGGGGGTCAGCATTCTGCAAAATAAAAAGTTTATCATGAACAAGGGAAGCAGAAATTACAGACTTGAGAGAGAGCGGAAAATCATCCATGAAATCCAACGTTTTATAATTCCTATACATGTACTTCATACCAACGCATAATTTTGTATTTTAAAACCATTAATTTATCTTGAAAAATATTAATAATAAAAAAAAATGAATAAATAGGATAATCATTCTGAAAAAGACTTGAATTTTCAAATTTCAAACCATACATGTAGGTGTCGCTGCTCGCTAAGACATCTGTCAATGTCGACATTTCAAAATTATTGTAAAACGCTTTGTAAATTCTTATACAAATGTTTGACTTCTTTTAATCAATTTATGATACAGAATTTTAAGATTAAATTGTTGTTTGTAAACAAATTCCCAAAATTTTGATTTTAATCATAACGAAGTATTTTCTTCCGATTTTTGGTGTTATTTTAGCTACATGGCTACATTAATCGTTCTAATTCTTCAATTCTGTTATGTTTTCCGTTCCGTTTCGTTTTCCGTTCCGTGTTTTAGCAACACCCCTATCAAAGTATGTCATGAAGATATATGATTGCATCCTGTTTTCACTCAAATGGAGACGTCACCAATACCGGTGATGGGCTTCACATCTCGGCCTATGCTCGGCGCTTACGGCCTATGAATAGTGAGGGTTATTTAGCGTTTTAAGGTCACTCCGAGGAACAGTGACATTCACACCTGATGCCGAGTGTTTGGCGATGAAACAGTGGAACTGTCATTACCTGTTTTAGCGATTTAGGTCTGTCGCGGCCGAGATCCGAACCCCGACCTTTCGGATGCGGTGTAAACGCTCTACCTCTAGACCACCCAGGCGGTCCATGAAGATATAGTTTTTTTTTAAAAAAAATAATAAGTCCCTCATATAACTCCTACCAGCTAGTCCTCAAAGCCAGGTCGCTTATCATATCTCTAGAAAAAAGTTTTCACTCACACTGAAATTACACCAGCTATAAGTGAAGTACCACAAACAAACCTATGTTTAGCCCTCATGACCGTAGCAGTGGTGGTTCTTTACTCCAACGCCTGTCGAGATAAGGGTCCTCCGGTTTTAAGGACATATCCTAAAGACCCGTGATTCTCACTTCTAAATGTCGAGCATTTGGCGAAGAAGCAATCGCTGCCTATGTTTCTGTCGACATGACGCGAAAGGGGCTTGAACTCACGACCTCCCGATGACCTAGCTACCGCTCTACCATTGGGCGTAGGGATGCAGGTTAGAATAGGTCCTCGGTATCCTTGTTTGCCGTAAGAGGTGACTAAATGGGGCAGTCATTCGGATGAGACCGCAAAAACCGAGGCCCCGTGTTACAGCAGGTGTGACACGATAATGATCCCTCTCTCCTCAAAGGCTGTAAGCGCCGAGCATAGGCCTAAATTTTGCAGCCCTTCAACGGCAATGGTGACGTCTCCATATCAGTGAAAAATTCTCAAGAGGGATGCCGTAAAATATATTACCGTTCAGTTTCAATTTAAATTTGATTGAGTGCAGTAAGTCTCCATACCCAAGGTACAGTATATCGGACGATTTCATTCTACACCTTAGTTTATATTTATAGAATTCGCATAATAGGGAACATAAGGGAATACGTTTGATATGCTTTTGAATCTTTTGATACTTCAGTCTTTCTATTTTTCACACCAAAAGTGATTGCTCCTTCGCCAAACATTCGGCATTCAGAAGTGAGAGTCGAGTCGTGTGTTTTAGAGTTCCGTATTGGCGTTGGCACGTTAAAGAAGCCTCAGTGTTACGGCCCTGAGTGCCAAAAATAGGTCTAGTGACTTCTTAATATATGTGAAAAAAAATTCAAAGGGACTTGAAACAAGCAAATAATTAAACAAACAGACATTAAAAAAAAGAAGTTACTGTATCAGTTAGATTAACAAATACGTACGTGTAGTATGGAGGGACAGCATTTCGCAAATTCAAAGATCGTTATAACGATACAACCTGTCATTAGGTCAGATGCTGTCTGACGTGTTACATACCAATTGTTAGGCCATTCTTTACACACTGATTATGACTACGCGTCACTCCGTTTAGTGATCAAGATACAGGGCTCACGGCGGGTGTGACCGGTTCACAGGGGATGCTTACTCCTCCTAAGCACCTGATCCCACCTCTGGTGTGTCCAGGGGTCCGTGTTTGCCCAACTCTCTATTTTGTATTGCTTATAGGAATTATGAGATTGATCACTGTCCGCCATCTTCACCTTTTCATACACAATTTATTAATATACTTACATGCTTACATCAAATTGGGTATATATTTCCGGACGTGTTACATAGTAATATGTTAATACTATTTTACATTTCGTTAAATTGGATGTGCTGACGCTATTATACTTTTATGTAAAAAAAAAAAAGAAGCCATACATATTTCACGAATTGTTTACTTAGCTAGCTAACAAATGATATATATTACTAATATTGCTACGAAAATAAAAAAGACATGAAACCTTTTTCGCCCAGAAAAAGTCTTTTAATGACGAAAAATTACTTTTATTTTTACCTCATCAAATCTACAAATACTGTCATAGAATGGTCAAGACTTAAGACTCAATATTTATCATATCTTTAACAGGTGCGTGAAAATTGGGTACCATCGTTTTTAATATGTGGGATTATATACCTGGAAGGTAGCTAGACATTGACGGTAATCAAAGAAATGTAAGATTTGTAGCTCTGGTGAGATGCATCATATTCTTATTCGTTCTGCTATGTTGTTAGGCGACATTACATGTAAATACATGTACCAGAAATATTTCATACTAGACCTAATGTATCAAAATCAATAATTGCAACCAAAAATGAAAAATTACTTTTTAAAGTTGTGTAATACATGTAATTAATTATCGCGAGAGTAAACATACATTTTGTATAGAGTCTATTATTGTATTTATTTATCATTAAGATTGTGATATATTTATATGAATTACATGCGTGAATATTGTTCTGTGTGTTCTCTGTGTTGTGTTAACAGCAAATGAGAAAAAATATTTTATTAAAAATGATGAAGAAGAAGAAAAAACGTTAACGCGCCCCATTCAACACGCCGGTGTAAAGAGCCCATTGTACGCGAAAAGCACTAGCCTGATATCCGAACATTAGTCAAAACTCGGTCGAGTTAGTAAAATGTAGGTCAACATTAGCTCGACTAGTAGAATTTCCACTTTTATTTTGCTTTCATTATTGTTGAAAAAATAGTTTCTGTACAATAGCTAGAAAAAATCAATCTTAAATTATGTGTTGATGATCAGATATATTTACGGAATGTTTTTATTCCGGTTGATTTTCGGTCATGTTTGGTTCTGTTATTGTTTATGTATTTGTCATTTCCGGCCGTCATGTTTAAATGGTTTAAACCAACGGACAAGACCACGAGAGAGAAAGGGAAGAAAGTTATAGTAAAAAAATCTCCAACTGTTGTCTAAACAAATAGACGATGTGAATTAAAACGTACACGCGAATACAAGTGGAAAAATGGGCGGCCAGAGCTCACGTATGATGAAAAGGACAAGGTGATGAAATATAAATACGAGAACTGTTTAAATAAAGTAAAACTATTTCTTTTCATTCATCGCATTTTAGAGGCTAGTATGGAGTTATTCGGGTTTGTAAGATTTTTGCCATCACTAGCCTGAATCGTCTAGTTCGGATTAGTGTTGATGGAAATATGTTAGTGCACACTGAGAGGCGAGAGGCATATCACCTCAAATCCCCACAGAACCAGAGAAGACATTTCTTAAATTAATCCAACACTTTGGTGCTAAAGTAAACATTGCATAATTCAAAAACAAATTTGTTATGAGAAGCATAGTTTTTTGTTTTGTTTTTTTATATCTGATATCATTTCTTGCTGTGCAAATGTCAGTTCATCAGTTAAACCACAAGCCGCACCTTACATGTATTTAGTACAAGTGTACGAGATATAATGTGCAGACCCTGGGACGGATTTAGACCCCTCCCCCAACCTTCGTTACCATTTTGAAATAGTGGAACAACAGCAAAATTAATCGATTTGAAATTATACATACAAATATGTGCATAAAAATAAAGAAATCAATTATTTAGTGATTTTATCATGTTTAAAATATAGCTAAAATAACCCATAACCCTAATAAGCTCCAAAACCCTGGCCCCCAGCCTACCCAACCCCCTTTCTAACAAATCCTTGATCCACAACCGAGATCACACTAAAGCATGGTAATACAACACGTGATATGAATATGGTAAATGAACGGTGAAGATAACGAACAGTGATCAATCTCATAATTCCCATAAGCAATACAAAATACAGGGTTGGGCAAACACGGACCCCTGGACACAGCAGTACATGATACATGTACATTTTATCACATTCCGTTGCACCAGATCCATGTTAGTTCATAGTCATTAATAGTGAATATTATAGATCTTAAGTTTATGCATTGGATTTACCTTATTTGCATGAAAACATCTATAACTAACTTTTAAACACTTGCGTTTTCCAAGACAGACATCATGTCATTCCTTAAAAAGTTTGAAAGTTCCGACTTCTTGTTTACCTACAGACACGGTTAAATTACCTGAAAAGTGTATTGCGTGCATGAAATTGAGAAAACGTCTCTGATAATGACATTGTCACATGTATGTAGTCTTTAAACCGGTGGGAATAGTTAGAAAAATGTTATAATAAAGTTGGTGTTATCCTGATTAATGCATAAAAAATGGAAATACATTTATATTGAATTAATGAAAATGTTTGTTTTAAAAACCTTGGTGCATATTTACCTGTTATAGGTGTGTACATGTAGCACTCTGGGGAAATATTCTAAGTTATCAGTACCGTGACTAAGTGCCACATACATGTATAATGACAATATTCCACGCAATACTGCTGTTATGTGACATGTATGTGTCCGTTGTTCCATCATTATATGAAACTTTGCCAGAGTACCAATATTACATAAAACATATTTTTAAAGAAAATATATCCTGGTTAATCATAAAGACTACATTTTCTTCTATAGTAATACATCACTCATATTTAAACATTATCCACAGATTGTTGACTAGAAAGTGTTAAACAGTTTACATGTAAATATTGATAGCTGTATATTAAAATTTCCAATGTTGACGTTCGATATCTTTACCAATTGAAATGATAGCCATTTTCTCATGAAGGGGAACAGTTCATACCCTCATGTATTTTCAAAATTGAAATTTATTCCATAGATATAGACGGTGCATGTTTGTTAAATAACCCTACACATGAGGTAATGGAGTGGATCTTCAGAACTGGGATTTGTGTCTCTAATAAGAAGTTCGAGTTTCCGAGGTTTTATCACGTGTTGAACTCCACTATAGAAAATTCATTTTTCTTCAGTTTCAAAACGTAAGTCATGGTTATATGACTATCCCAATATTGTTCCATACTTTGATCATTTTTTTAAAACCGAAAATGACTTTCCTTCAAATTCAGCTCCAACATTTATAAGTACATGTAGATAATAAAAATAGCATACATTGTACACGGCACATATTACAAAGGGGGGATCAATATTCAATACCAATCAATTTAACGTCTCCAATACCGGTGTTAATCTCATGGGGGTATTTGTTCTTTTGGGTTTTTTTTTTTTTTTTTTTTTTTTTTTTTTTCCAATTTAAGGATGTCATAATGACTGACTTCCTTTAAAAACACGGAGGAAAAAATCAATATCAGCAATATTTGACTTTTCAATTTCTATGCAAATACCTAGCCGAATAGCTCAGACGGTTACATGTAGCATACCGACTGCTGAACTGTAGGTCTCAGGTTCGAGCTCAGCAAGGGTTTTAATTTTTTTTCTTCAGATTATCTTCTACTAAAACAGCATTTTTTGACAAAATAAAGAAAATTTGAAAATTTTCAACTTCAAAATATTGTTGTACATATCCTCCACTTTTCATCTACTTCAAATTTCTCTGGTGTAGCATACCTTCTTTTAATTCTTTTCTTTTTTTCGAAAAACACATTTTCGCTGCGTACTCCACTGGTTTAGATCACCCTTTCAATGTAACTGACCAATCAAAAGCCGCCAGCTGACAGAATTTCACGCTGATAATGCAGTTTGATACACTGTAATTAACAGCATGATAATCACTTCAATCAGAAGAGCATGGACCAGTGGACGTAATGTCCCTGTGTCCGGGGTATAGTTCGTATTCTTTGATAACGACATCGTTTTTATCAGAGAATTTACACATTAAAGAACAAGATGGATAACTCAGAATTCCTTTCATAATTCATGTATAACATTTGAAAATGAAAACCACAATTTAAAAAGATTAATTTTTTTTAGAAACAAAACTTAATTATTTACTATTCAAGGGGGGTCTGGAGATCTCCAGAGAAAATAGTGTTTTTATAAAGATATTACATGTATATACGCCTAGTGATTTTTAATCTAAAATTCCGAATGTGGTGTATACCCCACAAATGTAGACAGAAGCTAAAATTGCAACCCAATCCTTATCTACATTGAAACGCAGGTTCTCGGAAAGATAAAACGTATCTAATATTCAAATAAAAAAATTATCTAGGCTCACAATGAATACTAAATTCCATTTCAGACTGTCGATTAACTATATATGAAATATCGTTAAGACTTCTTTTTTTTTTATCAAACTTAAACAGGTATGAAATTTATGGTTACATGGCAAAACACATCAAATTTATAATCAAAGATATTAGCCATTCCTTTAAATCTGAAATGTCCCCGTTAATTCTACTTATTAGACATTGAACAGAACCGCATTCATAACATCGGGTTTTTTTTTATTTCAAATATTTGATTTTGTCTTGTTTATGAATTATCTATTCAAGAACTTTTCAAACATTGCACGTTTTCCAAAAAGTATATATTTGGATTGGCATTATTGACGTGGTTTCAAAATTACCATTCTAAAGTGCACATGCAAACCCAAACAATGTAAGAATGGTCAAGAAATGAAAGTCAAGTCTTCAAGAATCATTAAGACAAATTAATTAGCAATGCCTTCCAGCAAAAATAGCCCGCCGAATTAGCCTGTAATCTGGAAGACAGTCGACACGTTAGAGCTACCCCTACAAGTCAACAGGTCCACTTCAAAGTGGGAGATTTCGCCAAGTCTGTCCCAGGAACAACTAAATGTAAAAAACGTTTCCGATTCACTTCACTTCCTAATGAACAGGCGGCAGACAGTTTTACGACGATTAGTTTGCGCGTGAAAATATCGTCGATTTTCAGTAGCAATGGCGTCGGACAGTATTTACCATGTGTTAAGTTAGCGTAGGGCTAAACCACTACTATTTAAAGTCTTTAATGCACATTGCTTCCACGTCACTGAATCTTCAGTGCTAATGAAAAAGCTATTTGTTTAATTACATAGATAATTTTGTGTTCGGACGGAAAAGTCTCCCAGAAGTGTCAAAGCATGGCCATTGATAAGGTTATTTTGGAAAATATCAGCCTTTAGGTGCGTTGAAGCTCATTTGTAAATATCAGTAATTATAGACCCATGTTGTTTGATTAAAACCTTCGAAAATGCGATGGGCTTGAAAGTCAAAATTCACCCGCCATGTTGAAAATGATTTCTGCTGACAACAGTGACAGTATTTTGTGCGATAACATTTCTCAGTATCATCAATCACTGTATGTTGCGCTTAAAACTCATCTAATATGTATTATCTCCTACAAGCGCAAGACATTTTTTTATTCAAATACACAACCAACCTCACAACTGGATTGTTACGAGCAATGAGAGGGGTTGCTGCAACAGCGCCTCCTTTAATACCCAAGTTAGATAACTTATATTTAAGCTGCTTACATCAATCACCAAGGGAGATAACTCAATGAAAATTGCGCTTCCTCGATAAAAGCATTTTATTCTCATAGTGCGAAATAGATGCCCTAATATACATGTATCCGAAAGTATATTTCAATAATATGCTACAAATAAAAATATGTAAATATTGTGACATACTAGTATATACAATAATTGTGTCATTGGCTGGGATAAGACTTCATTTCTAGTCGTCTCTATTTTACAATTGTGTAACGCAAATTTTGTGATATTACATGTTCTTGCATAATCTTATCCCAGCCTTTACTTTTTTTTTCAAGTCATTTGTTCAAGAATAAATGACCAAACTTCACTCTAATTTCATGTTGTCTATTGTATAGAAGTTCATCTGATAGGAAGATGCAAAAACAAGCTGCGTTAAAATCAGATAGCTCGTTTTCATATAGTTGGGAATATAGAATAAATTATGTTCAGTTCTGGGCATATCTTAAAACTGACCCATCCGTATATGGCGATGACCTGTCCATTGCCTCAAGCTTTCCACTTTTACCCGTGTTAAGCCTAAACGTGAAAGTGCGCTATGGTGTGTATTTCTATATACATGTAGCTAATGTTTTTAGTAAAAAAAATTATAGAGGATTCTAGCATGCAAACTGGAATGTTATTGAAAACCAGCTTTTCACGAAATATTAGGATCCATACCGAAATGTTCCGAGTGTAAATTAATGTTATCGCACGCTAAGATGTAGACAACAATGGCGGAGCAGTTAGAGTTTAGTAACTTCTGGTAGAGGATTGCCATGTTTTATCTGTTAAGTATCAATTAATTCCTGTAATATTTTGACCCCGATTTTAATGTTAAGGACCGGCAAATATTATTCACAATTTGAAACATTTCACTAGCATTAACCAATGCAAATGCATGGACATCAAAAACATGCATCTAGACATAATGTTGCTCGCGTGCGTATCAATGTCAACTTGACGAGTAAATCATCGCCATAACTGATACATAGTTAAGTCATGTAATAAAGGACTTAATGGATTTATATTGGTAACTATCGGACCCTGTGGGATGTGACAATGACAATTCGCTCACAAGTTCGCGATTCTTTTTCAAATCCCACTCGGTCAATATTCATCAAATTAAATTCAATAACTCTATACTGATATTCATTAATTAATCACATACTATAGTCGTATTCCATTATACATATATTTTTCCAATGGTATCTTTAGAAAAGGATTTGAGAAAATATTCTGAATCTTTTTTCGTTTTCATATTTCTCTTCAATATTATGCAAAACTTTTGAAATATTATCAAAAATGACCTACCTTTACATATACATCTAATTAGGTTTACATAGTTTACAAAATGTACAAACTAATTAAAACAAACCATCTTAGTCAAATGTACGGCACATTGAAATGGAATTTTGTTCTTCGTTTTTTACACACGTATTGTGTTCGATTAATATTGTATAGTTTGCCATCGTGATGCAAAAATTTAAAGCTGGGGGGAGGGGGGAGGGGGGGGGGTAATACGAGAAAAATACTACATGTGTTCATCGCATTCCCCGTAATACAAATAAAATCATGAATTTCTTGTGTTGCTTGTGTTTCAATTTGCTTCTTGCATAGATATAGTTCTTTTGTTTCACGGTATTTTTGTCAAGTTCTTTCTTTTTAAAAAAAATCTTAATTGTAGTTTTCTTTTCGAAAAACTAATCTCAATCCTAATCCTGGTGTTGAGGCTAACCTAAGACGATTTTAACATAGACAGTGATTTTTCCTTCGCCAAGTGTATGCCATGAAGAGAGGTCACACGTCTTTTGGATGTGACCTTAAAATTTGAGGTCACGTGTCATGGTATAGGCGTTGAGACATCCATACGACAGCAATAGTCATGACTACCAATGTTTACCTTTCCAATGATTTCACCCTTGATATGTTTACATATAAATTGTAATGAAAAACATTTTTCACGAATATCGTGCAGTTGTTGAACAAGGCGCGTATGAATTTTGATCAATATAGTAGATCTATTTTTAACGACTGGGAATTACAACAAATATGAAAGTAAAATGTGAATATAAGAAGGAGCGTATGAACTGCGACACTTCACGCCGGCAGTGCACGTCATGAAGTAGGCCGGTGTGAGGCGTCTCCGTCCATACCCTCATGAATTTCCTAATATGGAATTTATTTCTCTAAAATTGTTTAATAATTACATGTAGCATATATTACTTATTTATCCAAGAAGTTCAAAGTAACATGTCAGGTGACTAAAGTGCATCGAATTTAAAGGCGGGGCGTAGACATATCCGGATTATAGTGACTAAATATCACAGTCTTTGATCAATTTTAAAACTATGTTTTAAGTTTTAGAATTTTAGACATGACACCAATATTGGTACACCAGATATAAAATATCTTAACTTGTTTTTGATTTCATATCTGCGGTTCTTTTAATTAAATGCCTAGTTTGACGAACAAAGTAATTGCGTTTGGGAGTCAATTGATAGAGGAAGTTCTCTTGTTAAGATAAGGGTTTGTATCAGATATAATCTACGGATACTCCTCTTACATAATTCGCAGTAACTCACTAGGGTTTCAACATATGTGCAAGGCATTTAAAACACAAATGTTAATATGTCACCTGTCCTAACACTCTCCTTCGATTCGTAGATACAACCTGCATATGTCTGCCAGAGAAAAAATGTTTCAACGGGGTTTGTTTTGAATAATTAATAAACAAATCAATGCGTGTGTTCTTTATCATCAACATGTAATTCATACACCTTGATGCTATCTGACGTAATTTCGGTATTTCTGTTTCACAAAGAACTCTTCATTCATTTTTTATCAAGAGGCTAGATTGGAAACATTAGGCTTATATAGTTACTCAATTTCATCTAATTCAAAATCACTTTCAGTATTTGAGGATAACGCAATACAACCTCCCGTTTTTAATAACATACTTCAAATAAATCAAAATTAATAAGCTGTTGCTGAACAGCTTCAACATTAAGGCAGTGAAAACGGATATCCTAGATCCCGCCATTTTCTCTGGTGAAACTAACGAATGATGATTGAAGACAGTGTCATGTCCTATACAAAACCGAGTTTGATATCGAAACTATACCCGACCTCTCCTCACAATGGTATTTTCGATACTATCGAACGTCATCAGTCTTTTTGACAACGCTATTTGTTCTTCGTTACGTCACGTATAAAGTTCGATAAGTATCCTTGATAACGGTAACTAACGATTCAGAAATTTGACACGGGGTTTTGTTCTTTTTTAACATTGTCAATTTATGCTAATTTGTGTAGAGTTATTTTGTTGAGATCTTTTTTCCCTTTTTTTTTTTTATCTTTTGTAAAGTCGATCTATGCCTTTCTATGGCAGCATTTTGATAAAGATTGATATTTTGTCCCCAAACCGTAACAATTGTAACAATGATCAGGTGTTCGAGAAATTTCACATAAACCATAGCAATTCGACACGACGCGAGTTTCGACCGTCATTTTGATATCATTATGTTTTGAGATAATAATTTAAACATCATTTCTGCATCGTTCACTTTCATAAATAAGATAGTCGCTTTGCCTAACTGCAGTGTGTTGACATTTACATAAAAACCACAACGTTTTAATTCTATAGAATAAGGTTCAAAAGTTTAAGATGGGATGAGAAACCAAAAGACAACTCTCATTATGAAATAAGCAGCTTAGACTTCTGAGCCTCTCGGGTATACGGGGATGACATCTATATTGTCTATATCAAAATGCTGTTGGCTTTCTCCGTTTTCATTTGCTACACATTTAATGAATGACATTGAAGCGTAAATTGCACAGTACCTTGCCTGTGTCCATTTGCCGGACACTTCTGGTTTAAACAAAACAAGAGATAATCTTGGCTATAAGCAAAAGAAAACATGTGATCTACCCTCTGATCAAAATCTCCAATCAACCTTGATCGGATAAACATACTTTGGGGTAGTCTATTATTATACAATTTGATGTATAATTCACGCTTGTTAGTAGGAAAATATTAAAACATTTTTTATGTAAATATACTTGCACTTAAACTTACACGCTTGTTACTAGAAAAGTATTACACCATTTCTTTGTAAATATACTTAAATACTTTTAAGCTTAAACTTATGCCAAAGTTAATGTTAACATTCTTTTGAATTAAAGTGCATTTATCTAATTTTTTGGAGAAGTTTTTTTTTTTCTTCTTCATACAAAAATACATCTCACAAGTGTGGCCGATCAACAGGGGATGTTTACTCCTCCTAGACACCTGCTCCCACCTCTGCTGTGTACAGGGGGTAGTGTTTGACATACTCTTAATTTTGTATTCTTTATGGGATTTGATATTGATCAATGTTCGTTATTTTCACTTTTCATTAACAAGCATTAAAGTGAAGAGAGAAAAAAAATCAGAAAAATGTGTATAAATTACGAAGCCTTTCTGAACAGATGTAGCAGAATTCAGGATTTTACACATACAAATCCACACGTCCGCGTCATAACGTAAGCCATTTACCACCCAATTTATTGATTTTATAAATCATAGATCAAACTAAAAAGTGCTTTTTTTATGAAGTAGTATTTGATATTCCTTTTGAATGACTTGTTGATCAGATTTGTAAGTTTTGACTTGCACCGACTCCTTGGGGAGAGATGCTACGTGGAAATGAAGTATCAGACCAGCTAGGTGTGCCCAGAAATTATTTATACTCCCCGGTATTAGTAAATGTTCGTATACGATATCAATGACATGATACAACATTTCCAAGATACGGGATTTCTACATAAGTTGTTTGAAACAGATCAAGTGATTCCGAGTTGATTTATATTTTAAACCCTTTAAGGCGCACTTGATCCCAATGTTATCAGCACGCTGTCTTTTACAACATTTTATGTGAATTAATACTTTGATTTGAAAGTTTAAACTTCAAGCCCGTTATACACCGATACTCTCCCACATGGAAAATACTTCACGATTCTCTTCGGTGGTTGCGCTGCTCCGTCACTGACCAGCGAAGTTTTGTCATAACACTTGCAATCAATACATTCTAGAGAGCTCAGTGCAATTTTATTTAAATTAATCGGGTTTAAAATGATCAAGATATGAAAGGTCCTCCCTTGTCATTGGACAACAGCGCATATTCCCAGTTGATAGCAGGGCCGTCTAATTCTGTTATTTAACGTAGTTAACTATCATTGCTGATCTTCATGCATGGCAAGGGGTCTCTTCACCACCTGTTGATTACGTATTCAGACTTCTGATTTTTAACATCTTAACAATGAACAAATGTCAGGCGACACCTAGTAAGTTTTGTAATTTTTTATTTCTTTTATTCTCCAAAGATCACTGTTCTTAATTAATTAATTGATATTTATTGCTTTAATGTTGTTGTTTTTTTAATTCTGTGTTATTCATATTAATTGTTAAGCTTACTTTTTCCTCAAACTGAATAGAAGTAATTTGACAATGCATACAACGTTTCAATATGGAATATATTTCTACAAAGAATAGCAAATAAATCATGCATACATACTCATAGAATACTCTACCAAAGACGAATACTGTAAAATGTATATATGATTAAATTATAACATGATAATCAAGTGTGATAGCATTTGAATATCAAATAAAGTATTGTACCGAATTTGAAATTCAGCTAAGGTTTGTTTTTATCCATTATTCAGATTTGAAATTAATCATGTTAATTGCATCATCATCTGTAAACCATTTACATTTTTTGACACATGAAGCACCCCTACATGATTTGTATATATGTGAGAACCTTGTTATTTAGTCAAGTTGCTTTTTTTCTTAACTTGAAAAGAAAATTCATATTGTGAACAACTTTGCAATATGTTATATACTTGTATTTCAACACATGACAGAAATGATATAATTGTGCGTGGATATTTTACCAAAGATGATTCGCGGGTACCAAGAGCAACACAGTGATGATTAACTTATATCATCCAATATAAAAGTGTCACTTCATTAGAATATCAAACAAAGTATTATATTGAATGTCAAAATCAGATCAAATAGTTTTATCGATATCTTTTTTTTTTATCCTTAAATATATTATCCTAACTATATTTTCTTTATCAAAAGTCGACATCATTTGGTGTCAAGGTAAAAAATTTAGGGAAAAAAAATCAAAGTTTTAAAAATTGCAATGCATGTATGTTTCTTGTATATCACAACACTGACAAAAATGAAATATTCATCATAAATTTTACCAGCTAGAAATATTATGAATAGTTAAAATCGAATTGCAGATTTCGATAGAAATTGTAAGATAATTTTGAAAAGAATAAACATGTATATATAGTATTGAAATTAAATTTCCGACTTCTTTATCAATACGTTTTACAATATTGATATCTTTTGTCAGTTTATTTATCCTCAGTAAAAAAAAATTAAAATTAAAACTAATTTTAACAAGTTTTCACGGTGTAATGAGGAGTGGGTTTTTTTTTTTTTTAGTTGGAATGAATTACTCCTAGCACAGAAAAGCATAGACTAAAAATGAACATTATCATTGTGACACCAGTATATCTTCATATCATTAGAGAGAAAAAGATTTTAAAAAGATAGGCATCTATATTTTGTTTTTCAAGAGTCATGCAATGAATCTATGAACGAAAGGGAACATCAAAGCTAATAACGCCTTCCATTTGCACATGCATGCTTTGGTATATATTGGACATTTGCTGACTACTTGTGGGTAACCTTATATCGCAGTGAGAGCTTATAGGAACAGCTTTAAACACACCATCAATAAAGTAGGACCACCCAACAATTCCCTTTATGGAGTTGTCACTGAAATGTGGCCTTATACATATAGTATATGATACATTGGATATCATATGATTGCCTGTAACAACAAAATATGACGTACCTGTTGTAAGGTCAATATACAGGGAACGATAATGTATTATCGAATGAGCAAATGTGTTTTGTATTTCTATACGACTAATACATGACAATTGCATTTATCGTTGATAAGGAATGACAATATTGAATGAGATATAGAAATATAAAAAAAAAGTACATTATCAAGACATTCAGCATGTGTAAATTATACCGGCATATGTAAATTTTACGTATCGATTACAAAAATCAATTATTATTATAGTTATCGATTATCATAGTTATCGATTGAAATTCAATCTAAAAATAAAGGATATTAAAAAAAAAAATTAAATTCCCAAAGAATTGTAAGAAATTGAAATGGGTTGTATAAATGTTGAACTATCTTTCGTTTTCATTTTGATAAATGTTCAATGATAAGTGCGAACAAACTCAATAACTTAATATGAACACATGGCACTAGAAAGTAACTTAAATGTGGCATCAAACACTCTCTCTCTCTCTCTTTCGAAGAAGAAAAACTTTTCCTGACAGGTGCCCTCTACAGACAAACAGGAAAACATTTATTAGCAGTGCGAATTGTCGACTGATCACGGTCATTCGTCATTAAAGGAGAGTGTAGCATTGATAAATTGTACAGCAAATATTGTTTTTATCCTCAATTTGGCTTTTTAATGCCGTCTCGCTTTATCAGTTGCTATCTGGTCCGCGTTCCTTTCTTTTGATGAAAAGTCTAAAAAGAAATAAATAGGCGAGTATTAAGCTCAATAATATTACTTTATTTTTATTTCATTCAACAAGGTGTCTTAAGGTGACGACAACTTCATTTTGAAAACTTTCATATTCGTTTGACAAGATTGTAACTGTGTAAATTACGAAAGTCAAAATCGTGTTTAACTGGACGCAAAAGTTCATTTTCATTTAATAAAATTCAAACGGAAGGCGGAAAAGTAATTTTAAATGTTAATAAGATTGAAATGTAAACTTTTACCGTGCATACTCGTCGACACAGAGCACACAAGTAGGTAATATATATTGCAACTGTTGTCAAAGAAAGCGTTCCGAAATCGAATTTTATTGAGAAATCGTCTTATCGTAAACTTTAATTTAAAAGAGTACTTGGATTGCAATGGATTCGTAACCAAGGTTAAATAAAGATAAATGTCACTCGTCCTACTCCATCTGAATTGTGGCTTTTCATATTGAAATACTACGTCGACAATACGCTTACAAATTGCATAATCCAATATGTTAAATGGAAAACGTATATTTTATTAAGTTTTAAAACAGATACCCGGGATTGCAGTACAATTCGATGTTGGTTCATCTGATCAAATATTTGTTTCGACCCCCGGGAACACATTTATATTCAGAAGCCATGTTTTATGAACGCTACAAATGAAAGAAGAAACGAAAGTCGCAAAGGTTATCATGTTTATAGTTCTCGCTCAAGTCGCAGAAACCATTTGAAAACAATTACACGAAATATGCAGTGTAATTTACATCAAACGCATAATCAGCCATGCTACGTCTTCGACGCGACGAGTACGGTGTGTAGCATCTTATGTGTTGACTTCTGCTCTTATAAAACAGAGATTTAAGCGCCTCCATATTTTACACGAAGTTTATCACACACTTACAATTTTACTTCAATATTAGCTTCACGATTAATCATCATACATATTTTGTAACAAAAATATCAGAGAGAAGCCGTTCATGGCATACATCTTTCTTTCTTTTTTTTTTAATAAAAAGTTTTGAAAAGAAATACACAATGGTCTTAATATTCTATTTTTTTTTTTTTACAAAACCATCAGCAGGCATCAAGAAAGAATATTTTGAAACATAGAAATAATTTACTTTACATTTGAAATCTTTATCACAAATCCATTTGTCATACAATTGCTCCCTGTGGATAATATAAATATTTAACCAATGCACTGTAAAACGAAACATTGTTGATGTGCTAAAAATGACCATTACTTTTCAGCCGAGAATTTTTTGACAATGTGCCACACAAGAGAGTTTGATTGCTAACCAGGCCAAACCCAGGACAACTTTCTCCTCAGACTTAGACATTATACAGTCATATTTGTGTAATGGATTGCCTTTTTGCAAAGAATGTGACAAAAATATTCCACAGTTGTATGACAAAAATTAGTGTCCGTTGCTTTATGTCAATAACTTCGGCCCAACGGGACTTGCTTAAAAAGGAGCTTTTAAAGTCTGCAAACTCAATATAAAGGAGAATTCAATTATGTTTTGTGGTCAGACATAATTATATAATGAAATCATATATTTTTCTTGACAAGAAGTAATATGTCAATGCTAATTTTAACGTTTGAACTGGGTTTACAAAAATAATGTGAAAATACGAAATAAAAACACCGTCTACCGCAATAGAAAGCTGTTTATGATGTGAATAAGAGTGACCTTTTGACTGTTTGAATTTTCATTTACCTGTCTTTTATAAAATGAATATTACTTTTTAATTCTAAATGGTGTTATATTCCTTTTACTTTTAAAGATAGTTTTCAATGACTAATCTTCTGTGAAATCATTCTTAATATAACCTGAGAAAAACAAATATGCCACTAATTCAAGATAATAACATGCTGCTAGTCTGAAATGCATACAACTTAAACTTGCAGTTTAAATATATAAGTCAAACAAAATGAGAAAATTAAAGGAAAATAAAATGCACTGTTAAGTTGATATAAAGGATTATTTATCGGAGTTACAACTGTTTCTTTTGAAAACTAGATCTTGGAGGGGGTTAATACCATGCAACCGCTACCAGCTCTGATTTTACACCTATTTTTCTAAAGAAATATGGATTGTCAGAGAGATCTTTAAAAAGACAAATGGCATATTTTGACTGTTCCTGCCAATGAATTTCATCGGGCTAGGACCAACTGCAATACGTGATCTCGATCTTCAGAAAGTCAATATTCCATCACTACACAATAAAAAGAGCACTCAAGAAACTCTCTCTCTCTCTCAAACTCTCTCTCTCTCTCAAACTCTCTCTCTCTCTCTCTCTCTCTCTCTCTCTCTCTCTCTCAAACTCTCTCTCTCAAACTCTCTCTCTCTGACTTCTAAACAATTCATTAAAGTTTGAGATTTTTTTTTATCATGCTACTTGAAATTTCTGTTTAATAAGGAACCTACCTATCATAAAGACATTTATCTCGGACCAGAATATTGCTCTTGCACACACGTTTTGTAATATTTTCCTTTTTCAAAATCAGAATAGAGTTCCTAGTTTTTAATCATGTATTTTGACGTAATGCATAACATTTCTTGTCAGTATGTCCTTTATTAAATTTGAAAATTTCTTATCATTTGTTAATAACTGGTAACATTTTGTGAGTAGGATTATTAGCGTTAAGGTCTTTACTTATATCAAACAAAGCAACTGGGATATTAGCAAGTTTTAGATATGTGTTGGGCGGAAGCTTCCAAAACGTTTCAAAATTAAGGATGTATGTTACACCAGAGAAATTTGATGTAGATGAAAAGTGGAGGATACTTACTTACTTATCCTCTTCATCCCCGGTGGGACATAAGGCACCAACAAGCTTTCTTCATTTGTCCCTGTCCTTTGCCAAGTGCTGAGCCTGCCCCCAGGTGCACCCTTCCTCTTGAAGTTCCGCTTGGATGGTTCTCCTCCAGGTGGTTCGAGGTCTTCCTGGCTTTCGTTTCCCTGGTGGTGTCCAGTGCAAGGCAGTTTTTGGAATCTTCTCACTGGCAAAGTGGAGGATATGTACAACAATATTTTGTAGTTGAAAATTTTCAAATTTACTTTATTTTGTAAAAAAAACAAAACAAATACAGCTTTAGTAGAAGGTAATCTGAAAAAAATGTGAAACCCCTGCTGGACTCGAACCTGTGACCTACAGTTCAGCAGTCGGTATTCTTTTTTTCTCTCTCTCTCTCTGTTATTTGCAGTCGGTATTTTAACCTACTGATCTACTCAGCTAGGTTTTTAAATGGAAAAGGAAAAGTCAAATATTGCTGATATCGATTTTTTCATCCATGTTTTTAAAGGAAGTCAGCCATTATGACGATGTAGAGTACTACCTTAAACAGACAAATGTAAGACTGTTGATAGAAATGTCCTCAGCGTCCACTTTAATGTTCACATAATCATCTCTTGAAATCTCCTTCATTTTGAAAATGGATAATCGCCTCTTGGAAAGGGACGGGGTGTGTTAGGTTGTATTCTGATCCACTACTTTGATTTCAGGTCGTATCCTTACTGACGTTCCGTGTAGAGTGTGTCAGGACCATTCGTCTGGTAAACACTACGGCATATACGCCTGTGACGGGTACGTTAAGTATACTTTTAGTTAAGAATGACGTCATACAGACCTTACGTTACGCGGCAGTGTCAAAACTACAAATCATGAAAGAATCAAATCTGAGATCAAAGCAAAATTGTATTGTAGAATTCCCTAACTACATCCATGTAAATGTTTATAGAATAACATTAAAATTACATACAAGTTTAATCACGGTTAAAATTTATAAAAAGTAACTGAAAACAAATTTTAAAAAATATAATGTATATGATTTAAGGCAATCATTGTTTTCTTTCTCTTTTTCAGCTGTGCTGGATTTTTTAAGGTAAGAATTATTTGTTGACCATTGTTTTCATCTTTGATTCATGCAGCAGTATTTCTGTTTTAGCTCACCTGAGCTGAAAGTTCAAGCGAGCTTTTCTGATCGCCTGTTGTACCGTCGTCTGTCCGTCCGTCTGTAAACTTTTTAAGGATTCGACTTCTCCAGGGCTACTGGTCAAATTCAACCACACTTGGCCAAAAGCATCCTTGGGTGAAGGGCTTTCAAGTTTGTTAAAATGAAGGGCCGTTGCCCCCTTCAAAGGGGAGATAATCACAAAAATGCAAAAATAGGGTGGAGTCATTTAAAAACATTCTTCTCAAGAACCACTTAGTCAGAAGAATAGACAATTACATGAAAGCTTCCTGACATAGTGCAAATTGCAACTTGTTAAAATCATGACCCCCGGAATTAGGATGGGGCCACAATAGGGGATCAAAGTTAAACATAACAATATATAGGGAAAATCTTTTAAAATATTCTTCTCAAAATCGACTAGGCCAGGAAAGTTGAAATTTACATGACAGCTCCCTGACATAGTGTAGATTAAAGTTTGTAAAAATCATGGCCCCCGGGGGTAGGATGGGGCCACAAGGGGGATCAAAGTTTTACATACAAATATATAGAGAAAATCTTTAAAAATCTTCTCAAAATCTACTAGGCCAGGAAAGTAGAAATTTATATGAAAGCTTCCTGACATAGTGCAGATCCAAGTTTGTTAAAATTATGGCAACTAGGGGTAGGATGGGGCCCAAAATAGGGATCAAAGTTTTACATACAAGTATATTGAGAAAATCTTTTCAAGAACCATTGGGCCAAAGATGTCTACATTTACATGAAAGGTTCCCGACATAGTGCAGATTTATGTCTGTAAAAACCATGGCCCCTGGCTGGTAAGTTGAGGCCACAATAGGGATCAAAGTTTTACATACAAATATATAGGAGAATTATTTAAATATGATCCAAGGTGACTTAGGTGAGCAATGTAGCCCATGGGCCTCTTGTTAAATAATACGTTTGAATGTGAACGCATCTTTTTCATAGATACACATTAACAAAATTTAAAGGGACTGGTTCACGTTTTATTGGGTTTCATTATCATTATTGGTTTATATATATATATATATATATATATATATATATATATATAGAATATGTTAATTCTAAACATATACCTCCTTTAAAGTTAACAACCAAAAATGCAAGGATAAGAGAAATGTTTTAAAGCATCCTAAGACACAAATTCAATTTTTAAATGACACATTTTACCTAAAGAATACTTGAAATATGATATAAATGTAGTACTTGTATATCAAAAAAGGATATTGATCATTCAAAGTGAGAAACAAACTTTTTGGGGGGAATCGTGAATTAATCCCCTAGCTTTAACAACACTTGCTAAAAATGATGAAAAGGAAAACTAAATTTCCGTTTTTATAAGTAAAATGAATTTACCATTTGGAATGTAATCTATTCGCATGGTTTCTCAATGAAGTCCAACACAGCGGGGAAAATATGTATAGAGTTAATTCGAGAGTGGTAATATATTTCAACATCCCTTAGTTTGGGGAATTTCGTATTTGTAATTTTAAATCGAACTAAGCCCTCCAAAATATATAGATCAACTTATGCATACATTTTTTGCATCAAGCGTTTTTACGTTCTACGAGGCCAATGCATTTTCCGGCATTTTCAATATCGAAAGTTTCATCCGTTTATTTCAAAACAAGAGCATTTGTTATCATGTTCAACCTTATTAAAATGGTTTGGTTTTCTTCTTCACAATATAATGGTATAATATAATTACAGAGATCTATCAGAAGAAATAGACAATATGTGTGTAAATCAAGGAATCCCAATAAATGTCCTGTGGACAAGACGCACAGAAATCAGTGCAGAGCCTGCCGCCTTAACAAGTGCGTGAAAGCAGGAATGAACAGAGATGGTACGTTTTGTAAAACATTCATATTTAAGAAAGCTAACTGGTGATCTGTTCATACGGGCTTGTTTGGTCTAGGACACTTTGTAAAACACTTGAAAGTGCAACATGTTGTACATCGTATCGTTTTCATTGTATATACTGCTTCATGTATTTTGTTATTTCACATATAAGAGGCATATTATCTGTTAGATAATTTGTTGCTTTTTCAACACTCGTTGAATATAAGTGCTTTATTTGTTGCTCACAAATAAACAACGACTAAGGAAGAAATTAAAGTAATTAATAGCAGGTAACTCGAGCTTCCATTATAATGATGAAAATAACGAACAGTTATCAATTTCTGTTATTTGATATTTGTTGTAGAAATACAAAATAACTATATTTATTATATTTTCTCTATTTATTATATGAATTTGACCCCAAACAATATATGTACAAATGAAGATAACAAACACTAATTCATTTCTTATAATTTTAATTTTTCTAATCTATTTATTTTAAACGTCTAAAATCATTTACATGTATATCCACACCAAAATAAGAAATTTAATGTAAAGAGAAGAAATATTTTCAAAACACCATGAGTCTATAATGTAAAAATATCATAGACCTACGAGTGTAATATGGTGCCATTGATATAAATCATTTTGGTTAATAGTATTTAGGCCAATCAAATTTAAACTTGTTAATCTTATTTCTGTTTGCAAAATTCAATTCAATGATCGAAAATTTGAGCATTCAGAGCAGTGGAGTTTTTTCCTGAAAAATTAATACTTTAACAGACTGGTGATTTTTTAGTTGGGTGCTTTTATACTGTTTGTCTTTATATATCTTTATAGCTGTTCAACATGAGCGGGGACCTAGGACGTCCACATTGCGCAGACAAGTCGCCATGTACCTTCGGGAATCCTCAGACTACACAACCTTGTTGTCCGGAACCCCTCTACCTTCTCCATATTTTGCCACTTCCTTCTATAGTGTAAACCCACCAGGGATGTGTGAATCGGTGATGATGTCCGGTGCTACCTCCTCACCCTCTACCCCAGCAACATCGTCATCTGTCCTCGTACATCCCACACCAAGGGTAAGACATCGTCATTAGTCATTGTACATCCCACATCTAGGATAAATCATCGTCATCTGTCATTGTACATCCCACACCCAGGGTAAACCATCGTCATATGTCATTGTACACCCCACATCTAGGATAAATCATCGTCATCTGTCATTGTACATCCCACACCCAGGGTAAATCATCGTCATCTGTCATTGTACATTCCACACTTAGGATAAATCATCGTCATCAGTCATCGTACATTCCATAACTAAGGTGAATCATCTACATCAGTTGGTGTACAAACCTAAGGTACGACTTTATCTTTAACCAAACACTGCTTAGATGTTATCGTAAGTTATCGTACATCCCCAAAATTCATCAGTTATTTTGCATGTATGTACATGTACCACACTTCGTGGAAATCGTCTTCAACAGGTGTCGTACAGCCCACACCTATGTCAAAGCGAATTCCTCAATTATTGCACATATTATTAGGGGAGAGAGTTTGAAATACACTGCAATAAATCCGAAACATTGTGTAGTGACTTCAGAACAGATTTGAGTTTTATCCGTCTAGGGCCGAATGTAATACGAGATCTCGATTTTCAGAAAATCGTGTTATTCACCTCACAATACAAAAGATATTTATGATGAAGAGACACTCACTGTCTCCACGCTCAGACTGAAACACAACTTTATCTCAAGGCATAAAGGCTCTACAAAATAATTTTGGGCAAGGGGCGGATCCAGAAATTGCGGTTACGGGGGGGGGGGGCACTTTATGAGGCAGTGGGCCCAGCCCTGGTGGGGGTCCAGGGGGCGAAGCCCCGGAAGCTCCTGGATTTTACAGATTTGATGGGGCTTGAAATATTTCTCTTATTAGTCATTTGTACTATTTTCTATCATTTTGATAAGGAGAAATTAATAAAATTACCCAAATTTTAAGGGTTTTTTTGGAAAAAATTAAGTTCTCCCAATAAAGCAATTCAAGAAATCAAAAGATTGTCACTTATTTCTCCGGGAGTGGAAGAAATTATTGCTTCTTTTATCGTTTAGTACATTTTCCGAAACAAGATACGCGATTTACCTTAAATTTGAAAATTTTAGGGGGGCGCGCGCCGGCTACGCCCTCTGTTGGGGTCCATGGATCAGGAAAATAAAATGATTACAAAAGAAAAACAGCATTCTACATTTTGTTTATGAATGAATGTGACATGTCAATATGGGACGCTTACTCACCTTTAGCACTTAATCCCACCTCTGGTATGACCAGACCGTGTTTACACTTCTTTTAATTTTGTATAATTCTTTACAGGATTTATGACATTGATCACTGTTCGTTATCTTCACCTCTTCATTGATCACTGTTCGTTATCTTCACCTTTCATTGATCACTGTTCGTTATCTTCACCTCTTCATTGATCACTGTTCGTTATCTTCACCTCTTCATTGATCACTGTTCGTTATCTTCACCTCTTCATTGATCACTGTTCGTTTTCTTCACCTCTTCATTGATCACTGTTCGTTATCTTCACCTCTTCATTGATCACTGTTCGTTTTCTTCACCTCTTCATTGATCACTGTTCGTTATCTTCACCTCTTCATTGATCACTGTTCGTTTTCTTCACCTCTTCATTGATCACTGTTCGTTATCTTCACCTCTTCATTGATCACTGTTCGTTATCTTCACCTCTTCATTGATCACTATTCATTATCTTCACCTCTTCATTGATCACTGTTCGTTATCTTCACCTCTTCATTGATCACTGTTCGTTATCCCACTTCTTCATACCATCTTATTTTAATTCGGTTTTCTCCTGACGCTCAATCCTGAGTCTTTATTTCATTCATGAATTCCAGTACCCACCTGACCTCAGCGGTTTCACCTTCCCAACAAACTCGGCCGACTCCGTCTGTGAGACCGCGGCAAGGATCTTGTTCATGACTATCAAATGGACCAAGAGTATTCCAGCTTTTGTAGGACTCCCACATCGGGATCAATTGCTTCTTCTGGAGGAGAGCTGGAGGGATTTGTTTATTCTCAGTCTCGCACAATTTCGCCTGCCTATTCAACCACACCTCCTTATCACAGCTTCTGGTGAGTGTTCAGTTCATAGACGTCCACCACGTGACGTGTTGTTATTTAGAACAAAAAAGGACAATTTGTAAATTACTTTATTTGCTATATTTGATACGCAAAACCATGTTCTGCGAATGGTGATGTTTATTTTTTAAAATAGAACCAGGTTACTTACAAATAAGTTGATGTCGCAGGCGTTCCATCAACCTAATTTAAAGTCTGCATTTCGCAAATGCTATGGTTGTTATGACGATCCAATTCACAAATACAAACTATCACTGTGTCGAAAGCTGTCTGACGCATTTCATACCAACTGTTAGGTCGTTCTTCACAAACTGATTTAGACTATGGATTACCCCGTTTACCCTGTAAAGACATAGGGTAAATGGCGGTTGTGACCGGTCGACAGAGGATGTTTTCTCCTCCTAGGAACCTGAAACCCACCTCTGGTATATCCAGGAGTCCATGTATGCCCTACTCTTGATTTTGTATTCTCTATATTTAGAAGTGATCATTGTTAATAATTTTCACTTGTTCATTCACACAACAAAATATGTTGAACAACATCCTTATATTCTTTGATTTCTCTGAAATACAATACCTTTCATGTCATCTCAACATAAGTTCTTTAAGATTATGGTTTGCAATTCTGATTTTTAGAAATTTCGAAAATGACGACTCTATATTTCGAATAAACAACAAGAATCACAGTTGGTGACAGAAACTATTAAACTAATTTACAACATTTATAGATATCAAACCTGAATTCTCCTAATCTGATCGTAGCGTAAACATAAGACGTACATGGTATGCTTTTTGAAGCCAGTGATATTGGGCCATTTGTGTAGTTTGTATTTTTCTGCATATATTTTGTACATCTGTAATTTTAGTGGGTCAGCATATTGAAATACCATTTTGCAATGTGTGATTAGCTATTAGTCTCATCCCCTGTCAGGGAGTATATATTTTTCATCATTTTCAATAAATGACATTTTTCATCTCTACATTGGTGTTCAATTAATTGCAAAAACAAAGCTGCGGTGGGATTGTGTCGCATGATGAAACATGTAGAGAGAGAGAGAGAGAGAGAGAGAGAGAGAGAGAGAGAGAGAGAGATTATTCTATTTGTGTAGTCGTAAATGACAATATATTTATATTCAGTTACTTAAACAACGAATTGACACAAAGAGGTTTGATTGGTTTAGGATTGTTTCTGTTAAATGTAGGGGGAATAATGCTTACCAACAAAGTGAATAATCAGAGACTGTGTTATTTTCAAATTCTTAGTTTTAGATCCTTAATGATGTGTATAAATTTGATTTGAATAGATTATGATTCTGTTACAGGTGTGTCACCAAACAATAAGATGACACCAGAAAGAATGACTGCTTGTATGTTAGAAATCCGAGCGCTGCACGATGTCATCGATAAATTCAAACCACTAAATGTTGATCCAACGGAGTACACATGTTTAAAGGCAATAGTTATCTTCAAGACAGGTATGATCTTTGACACCTTAAAATGAAAAAGCGGAGATAACGAACATTAATCAATCTCATAATTCCTATAAAGAATACAAAATTAAGAGATGGGATCAGATGCCTTTGGGGTGTAATCTATAAAAACGGTGTAAGGGGAAACAGAATTTATTTTGTATCTGTCTAATATAATAGTCTGAGAATATGGAATAATTTCATTCTCTCTCTCTCTCTCTCTCTCTCTCTCTCTCTCTCTCTCTCTATCCTGAGAAAAAGATTCCTGTCACACCATACTATAACACATATAAACAGGAAAATGATCATACCCGAACAAGATACAGGTTTCATGACTGTTATGACCAGTCAACAAGGGATGCTTATTCCTCCTATGCACCTGATCCCACTTCTAGTATATCCAGGGGTCCTTGTTTGCCCTGCTCTCAATTTGGTATTATTGATAAGATTCACACTTATTGTTCTAACCATTATCTATATACTAGTTTAGACTTTGGATTACTTTGTTTACCGTATTTAGATTTTCATTGATCACTGTTTGTAATTTTCACGTTTTTCATAAAAAATTCCTTCAACATATGTCGTAGGGACGATACCTGTTCATACTGAAATAACATTTACCATAATGGTTATGTCAAACTTTTTTTTACAGCTTTAAGAAATCCCGTAAATGAATTGAAAACGCTACGAGACAGTCATGCAGTTGCCCTTCTACAAGATCAAGCACAGGTAACCCTCAGCAAATACATAGAAACGGCGTACCCGTCACAACCGTTCCGCTTCGGCAAACTTCTGCTGCTGTTGCCGCTGTTGCAGACGATATCATCTAAAGCCATTGAAGATATGTTTTTCAAAAAGACGATAGGACATGTGCCAATAGACAAATTGATAGTGGATATGTTCAAATCAGGAGATTTCTAAATATCTGAGAATTTTCACTGTTTTATCATCATTGAGATGAAAAACACCCTGTTTGTCCATCAGAGGGTGCGATTAACAAATGATTGTTGCTAATGGTTTGAATTTCGTTTGGCAAAAAGCAACATATTTGCGCCGCTTTTATAAACCATTCATAATTGAATTTGCGATTAGGATTTGAAACTAACATTTTCTCCAAAACAAAAAGAACACGGGAAGCCAGCACTAAGATAGCTTATAATCAACTAGAGTTATCAATAATATTCAATGGGGTTTCGTTCATAAAAGGTTGATATATGAATAGTGCATGTATTGATATTTTATTGTTGCTTTGCAAATATTTAGTTTAGGTGGGATATTCTTCATGTACATCTAATTTATAATTCTCCTCATAATTCGTGTAATCGGAATATTTTCATATTCATAAAATTTACATATCCTCATGGCATATTCGCTTGAGGAGATTGTTGAAGCCATTTTTGTTTCGTCTATGAGATGTTAGCATTGTGACATGTTTTATTTTGTGTGTTGACTTCACAATAAAAAGTTTAATTGAAGTCGAGTCGTCGTAACAAAAAAAAATGTTTTTCTACTGTTTCTGCGTATTAATCAGGTTGAACCTCGCTTGTTTGAACTTTGATCTATATCTGTGACATACACAGTTCAAAACAATAGGTATTTTCAGTGGCGGAACCGCCCCTGATTTTAGAATATAGTTTTGTATACATTGATACATAGTCTTTTTCAATCCTTGAATATACTTGCACAAAAAGTTCGAATCGTGTTGAATCAGTAAATATGCGGATAAGTTTGCCCTATATATTGGCATTCTTCAATATCTAGAGCATGACTTTAACTTTAAAAAAAAATAAACTTTGTAAAATCAAAAGGCGAATGGATCTTAGACTTATCTACCCGAGTTCGTTGAAAGTCGATTGATAATTAGGTAAACTATCATTATGGAGGAAACATTTTTTTTCAGTTTTGTAAAGAAATAAGAGTGAGGCTCTTTCTTTAAGGTTTGTAGCTTTTATTCTTTTCTCGTCAATATTTATAGATTTTTATATCTTGCATAAAAATATTATATATACATTGACATTTTGAAAGCCTATAGAATATCTAACAAGAGTCATTGAGTAAAGTTTGCTCACACATTGTAAACGCCGTTGTTCTTTTTACATTGCTTGTTTAAATGACATTGTTTTATAACACATCCCTATTATTACGCCTGTTTACCTTCCATTGACTGTCCGAATTTCCTCTATACTAATGTCGCTGATATGTTTTGGCAATCGATAACTCTTTTTGTCTCACGATTGATGTTTTTATGAAAGCAAATATCAGGGTAATGATTATTGCACAACGGTGTGAATCTCAACAAAAATTCAAATATGTGAAAGTTAAGTGCATGCACTGAAGTCAACTTTGAAAAAAGTAAAAGTTGGCAAGCATACTATTGTACTTCCATGCATTTGTTGTCACTGTGATAATCGATAATAAACCGTGTTACAGTATATAGCATTTGGAAATAATTGTACAATGTCCAATACTTACCTGCCTCCATTGCAAATTCCTTAATATCGCCAGGAATAGTTTCGTTGATTTCATGGTGTATTATGATATGTTGATTCAGACTCAAACGTGGTATATACGCACGTGTATCAGTATTCGATTGATGTCCCTTTTGTGACACGCATTTTTTTTTTTTTTTAGTTTTGTAATACTGTGATCATATATTGATACAGTCAAAGGCAGACCATAATGACAATGTAGACCGGTGATCATTTTTTAGGGACTACCGCACATGTATTAGATAGATGAGAGAGAGAGAGAGATGTACATGCATATATATATATATATATATATATATTGTGTGTGTGTGTGTGTGTGTGTGCGTGTGTACAATCGAACCTTCAATGACATACATATGTACATGTACCTCATGCGTCGTGGTAGGCGTTGGCACGATATAGAGCCCTCACTACCACAGCCTAAGTGTCATGCAATACGGAAGTTCCGAGTTCCCCAAGAGTTATTTTCCTTTGTCGAACTCTTCCGTAAATTATGACGTACAATATGATGACAGTGGGTACATTTGCTAATTACTATCGTTGTATTATTTCTTAAAAGATGATATCCAGAGTTTCTGAGACCATCCTATCTCAGGGAAAAGGCAACTTTAGTGAGTTTATGAGTATTGGATAACAAAATGGCTCAAATAAATATTGTTAATTGTCATCTTTCTTTGATAAAAGCGTCACTCATGTAAAAGAGGAAACGAATAATGATTCAATAGCCAATTTGATGATCTTATTCAAACAAATTATGCTTGATATGGCCAGAATATGCATACCAGTGATTGATATAAACAAAAGTTGCGCTTTTATTATATTAATCGTACGTAATCGTTATGTACAATGCCAGTCTACGATATAATGTATACATTGTGTACCCACCATACGTCATAAAATGCGAAAGAGTTCGACAAAGGGAAATAACTTTTGGGTAACTCGGAACTTGCGTATTACATGTAGGTCAAAATGTGTGACATTTCGCCTACCAGCTGGTGACGTCTCTACGCGAGCAAAAATAATCCTCGAGTGGGACGTTAAACAACATACCAAACAAACACGTGACAAATGGATAGCAATACTTGTAATTATCAGAAATACGAGATTTATAAACCCCGACTCTGTCTCTGCTACAATACTGTTCCATGCCGTAACTAAATTCCCTTCAAGACTGCCTTTTGAACACGTGTGAAAAATAAACGATAGCTTAAGGGCAAAGTCAAGATTAGAGAAACATAACGATGCTTTGAATTGAAATTGAAGGTATCGAATCAAGTCTCAGAGAATATCAATGTCCATTTTGTTTTCTTTTTCTGGTTAGATGCAAGAGCACCTGTTGGTCCAAAGCTATGTGGTAGAGGTCTAGAACATTGAAGGGAGGTCTAGAGTAAAGATTTAATTTTATGTTAATCTCAGCCCATGAAAGATTTGTCGATTCCACATATAATTGAGCGGCACACCTATATAAACATGGGAAGACGAAATCATTAACTTCTATAATGGGTCGCTTCACTGTAGTCCCCGACAGATCAGAACATCAAAATTGTTCTTTCTGTCCCTACACCTGCAATGCGCCCAAGGCGATAGATGTTGCAAAACATTACCATCATCTGTGTTGAATTTGTAAACGATTCTGGTCAGTCAGGTTTCGGATATATCAATGATGATGATATATACATAGTGTACTTAAGAAAATGAAATCCCTTTAGCATTTCCTCAACTATGACAAAGTGAAAATAGCGAACCGTAATCAATCTCATGATTCCTATAAAGAATGCAAAATTAAGAGTAGACCAACAAAGAAGCCCTGGATATATAGCAGAGGTGGAATTAGGTGCATAGGAGGAGAACGTATCCCCCGTTAACCAGTCACACCCGCCGTCCGTGAGCCCTCTATCCTCATCAGATAAAAGGAGTAATCCGTAGTCAAAATTAGTATGTAATTAACAATATAGCATATATATATATATATATATATATATATATATATATATATATATATATATAATGACTTATAAAACAGTTATTATATGCATAGTTAACTTGACGAAAGAAGAATCATTTTAAAGAGTGCGAAGCTGATGGTTTCCATTAAAACAACATATTGAGAGGCATGGATTTCAGGTCTCAAGTATCACAATTTAGCACCGATCAATTCCAAAGCAAAATAGGTTATCAGTATAATAACGCACTTTAAGACATAATATACATCTGATTCACATCTTTTAAGTGTTTGTGTATCGTGTACATAACAAGGACCACTTCATCTCTAGTCCTCTACTCAGATGAACGTGGGATGCAAGTGCAGAATGCAAACAAGGCTTCGGGTATTATTCACTTGAAGGTAAACTAAGAATGTGGTCATCTATTACAGGGATCGGGTTCTGGTTTTGCGGTTAGCTGATTCGGTAATGAGCTTTACCCAGGTGTCGTATTCAATTAGCCATACTGACTTATTTCTGGACTTTTAGGATGGGACGTTTTACAGATCTGAAAATGTCTAGGTCAAGAGGTACATCGGCTTGGCGACTTTATGTAAAACTGAGATCTGATACTTTCTTGTACATATAACTTGGATGCCCATAGTTTTCCAGCTAGCTATAGTGGAAAATATTATCCTAAATGAAAAATTTCAAATCGATTAAATTTCATTTTGGAATAATCTAAAAGTTTCAAGAATACATTGTTACATAACAATTGTACCGTTCCGTTTGATATCTAACTCTTGTGAAATGCTTTATATTTCAGCAAAACCAATACCTACCAACAGCAATATGTGCATTACGTATGGCACATTAAAGAAAATAAATCTTTAGACTCCCTGTTTGCTATTATTTTGTGATTTCAACAATATGCTACCCAGGCTTCAAGCATTTGCAATCATTTTATAAACGTTCTGGAAAATTTTGTCACATCATATAGATATTTACCTTCTAATTTCTAACTACATAAAAGAAGGGATTCTGGTTTCACATAGATCCATTATATTCTGACAACAATAGAAAATCTTTGAAGTCGACGCTTAATAAAGTATTGAATAACCTTAAGCTAACAATCATATCTATCAAAATCTAACTTAAGGATGTGAAGAAAGCTCCTGAAGTCTAGAAATAGGCTTTTAATGGAGACTTCTTTCCTATCTGTACAATAAGTCAATTTTCTTTCAGACCTGATTTTCATCTGATACTTGCACCCCGTGAGGCTGCATTGTGAGGGGTGGGAAATTGATACTGACAGCGAATCAGGGAGGACAAATACGAGCAGGGGAAATCGTTAGGTTACCAAAGAAATGCACAAATAAATTAAAGGGTTGACTTTCAAACAGAAAATTATATTTCAATTTAAATTAACAATCAAATCTAAAATGTATTATGATACTGCATGGGGTGCTTTTGGAAATGCCAATACGTCATCGTGTTTTTTATTTATTTTCATAATTGACTTTTTGAAATTCGGTATTAATTCGTACCATGATAATTCTTTGAATTTATACAGTATTGGAATTCATGCATCAAAACTGTTATTCTTGTCTCATTAACGAGCATTTAAACCAAGCATGATCACGTGCAAAGGTATTTTACTCTACCCGCTCATCGGAGTTAATTAGAATTTCATTGAAAAGAGTATAGCTACGATTTTTTCCCAAACGATCAGAATAACCTGCAAAATATGTTGTTATTAGGTATATACAGGTCAGTATATCACACTATTTCAGCTCTCGTCGTACCGTTAGATCAGTATTGTGTATTAACGATATACACCTACATGTACGTGTAGCTATATTGTAGATAATTCATCGATCAGTTATGTAAAAACAAAAACTGGACTTTAAAAATGAAATTGATGAGTTCATCATATTTAAATGATATATTTCCTGACATCAAAGTGACAGAAACCTTAATGAACACACTCTTCGTAAAAAAAATTCACACTCAAAATATTTGTGACGTCACAAATGGTAATAGGAGCACGCCCAGCATGCTGCCGACGTTCTGTCTCTCATCCGTTCGTGAATTCTAACTCGGATTGCAGTTAGTGGCGGAATTTAATATTAACAAACTGCCTGCTTTGTACAAATTATAATTTTTCATTGAATTGTATGTCTAGGGACCTGTTGAGATAATGAGAAGCATTAGGTATGGCTTCGATTGTATCAGCAAATCTCCGCTTCCCTTGCGAGAAAATTTACTATTAAAATGAAGAAGGTGGTACAGATTGTTAATTTAGCATGCATGCTAGATAAAGACATCCTTTTGATAGTGGAAAATACTCCCCAATAATGAAATGTTACAAAATCCACACGGTACAAAACATGTGTCCAGCTACAAGGAATAACTGAAACCTAATAGCGATTCAATTTGTTAAATAATTTTAAACTGAATATGAGCACAGGCCATGTCAAATTGAAAGAGTTTTATATCTGTTGAATTCACGTATGATATTTAAAACAGTTAAGCCATAATAAATGTTGTATGCACATGCGCAATGCTTAAAAAAGCATTGCCTCCTAACATTGACATACGTGTCGATGCGGTACCGGTTGATTGATGCTCAATTGTTTTATTCTTGTTTAAACATTTTTTTGGGTAAAAGATAATTTCAATAGAAAAAGATATTGAATTTAGTATTATCAAATTATCCCAGAGATTGACTCACTTCAACCACAAAGTTCTCAAAGTGAGTGATGACGAAATGCAAACTGGTTTATCTAAGACTTTAGTTTCTCGACATGAAACTAGATATTCATTCCAACAATGCGACATCACGCTGTTTTTCCCATTTATGAAGTGATATTTCCAATGTCAGCAGGCATATTTTTTCTTCCCTTATTGTCCTCAAAGAGGTACCCTTTTCTCTTGCGTCCATCAGTCCAACCATTCTTACCTAATTACTCACACATCAAACAAACTAACGGTATTACTTCACTTCGGCGGTTGTCACTCAGCTGAATAACGCGTACATTTGATGTCTCTAATCATTTTGACAGCCAATGTACAGAATATTAAGTCAACGACAGTTAAATGATGCCCCTTTCTTGTGAAGACTAACACTGGTGCAGGAAAACCAGCAATCCGCCCTGTAGAGGAATCAATACAGCGACTCCCCGGCAGGAACATCAAACTTAACCCATTCTCTTTCAAGTCGTTGATCTAAGCGACACAATTTGACAGGGCCGCAAAAGGAAATATGCAGTTTTCTCATTGGTGTTTTAATTCCCTGCATTGCTTACCTTGTTCTAGAACAAAGAAGACCCGTGGTGATAAGGACCGGGGGTCTTTAACGATTAACGATTTCACTTTCATAGCAAAGTACCCCCGATTGTTCAAACGTCAGATTGCTGTCATGGTCTATATTGCAAGGCTTTGTTCTCGAATCAAAATGTTTGTGTTTCGTCAATTTGATTGCGTTTGAAAGTCTATGATTCTGTTTCAGTGTATTAGAAATAAGCCCCTTTGTGAGTATAGATTCCAATTAAAAAGTTAAGAGTAAGAGGCGTTGGGCGGCTACAAAATCTTGAGTAAATTATCTTAATTCTTTGGACCACCGACGACATCTGAAATTTATAGAATATTTGTCTTTCAGTAGATTAAGTACACGTGACACGAACCCCTGGTAACAAATTTCCAAACTTCCTATTTCACATTTTCAATTGAAACCATATCTCTCTCTCTCTCTCTCTCTCTCTCTCTCTCTCTCTCTCTCTCTCTCTCTCATGTGATATTCTTCAACTTCTGTGGTATATCATATTTATTCAGTTATCTTCTAACATCAACCTCACATCAGTTCCTACATCAACCTCACATCAGTTTCTACATCAACTTCACATCTGCATCAACCCCCATCTATATCAACCTCACATGTACATCAACCTCACATCAGCTCTTATATTGTAATAATCCCGTGGTGTAGAATGTACACGTTTCAGTGACGTGATGTAGTCTCTAGTCTTTTTAGTCGTGTAGAAACCTTAACAATTATTTCTAGTAATTTACGAGAGTTGTTGAGCATTTCAAAGTATTCTCTCAAAACCTGACCAGACATTGATTCAGATTTTTGATGTATATCTGCTTAGTAAATAACGCCGCTTTGACAGTATGTTGAAAAGGGAATCCCACGACAAACATCAAGTGAAAAGTCTTTTTAAATGACAGTTCTATTTTTCCGCTTTCCCTTACCATTGTTGGAAGGTTAATGTATGGTCAAGATGGATGCGACGGGAGTATAATCTGGATAAAAACCACATCATTAGGGAATATCCATTAAAGGTAAACAAACACGACATCACCTACTCCAACACCTGTGAGAGAGAGAGATGAACCCAAATCCCCTTAAAGGTTTAAGAGGATCTCCCTTTCACTGTATCTATCTGGCTTTTGAAACAAATATTTCAAATAGGTCTAGACAAGATCAGATGTTCCGCGATGTGCTCAAAACCAGGTTTTTTAACAAACGGATCAAAACAATGCATCTCTCTGAATTCGATGTCATTTGATTCTTTACAAAAGACAACAAAACATAGATGTCTTGTTCTTTGACGTCGTTTGTTACACATATGAAGTGTTCTGAAAAAAGGAATTAAATTGTGAAGTGGGGTTGCCTTGTTAGCAAAGATTATTCCACCACCGTGCTGTCATCGGCACTGTGGTGTTTGTTGCTTTTTGTCTAGACTTCCTGAGAAGGGAGTAAGATGGAGATTAAGGTTTGGTTGTGAGGTCTAGAATCCCCCTCATCCTTAGTATGTCAGAATAGCTTTATCAGTGATCAAAATTTCCAACAGGAAAACAAGAAAGCTTTGTGTCCCTAGAAGCAGATTGAGACCGGTCGTTCATTAATTAGACAAAATAATTTGCGTCAAAGGTATTTTAAATGGAATGGAGAAAAGATCACATTTCTTGACTTTCTTTAACTTCACGTTTTCGGGGAAACAAATATTGATGTATATATTATCTGTGATAAGAATTTGATCCTTTATATAATTAATTTTTGAAATGGGCCGAAGAATATAAACCATGCAGGAGTTAGTCTTAAACATAAATGCATATATATATTTAAAAATTGGGATTACTTTTTTCTAATGTATATAACATTATAGATTTAACACAATTATCAAATATTTACTTCTTTACTCCAGTTCCAATGTGTAAAAAATATCCGCGCTGGCTAGCAAAATATTTAAAAATGTTTGCCGAGTGTTCTATTACCAGTGCTTGTTGACTTTAACAAATCTACGTGTTATGGGTGGAAAGTCAGACAGAAAACAGAGAAAATGCAAATAAGGTATATGCAAATAGTTCCCTTTCACAGATGTCCTTTTACCAGGAACGGTAAATATCCTTGCGCAAATATATGTCGGTCCATGACAATTCGGAATGCTACCGGTCAAGGCTACTGAATGCCGGGGTTTCATCGCGGGTTTTGGAAACATAGACTTAAAATCAAGTGTTAATCAGAGTCAATTTCAAATACGAAACCCGTGAAATCACTTCTTCTATGTTGGCTTTTGAGAGATTTAATCAAAGCCCAGCGCTTGGTAAATATTTAAAAGAGAATTTAAGTTAATATTTGTCAGATTCAAATGCTGCGAGGGCTTATTTACTTTTCATTATTTTCCTCACCTAGTGAAAGTAATTTGAATATCCCCCGTGCTCGAGATTCATGTGGAGGACATTTCTGAAACTGCATGTCACACAGAATGTAAATTATTACAGCTGGTGTAGGTATGATTTAAAAATCACTAAATCATCTCTCAATGTGGACATTCGGCAGTGTTCAAGCTAATTTTATCTCATGAATGCAAGATCTTATTTGACTTCATCTCTTCAACAAAAATGTTCATTTTGATGTGCAAATAGAGACCAAACAAATGTGTGCGGTATTCCTAAAGATGATCACTGCAAGAGTTTTTAACTTATCCGTCATTTCGGCAAGAAGGGTCTTTTGAAAATCAAAATATCTGTACTTGTTGTCATTTTGTCACGCACTTAACAGCCTCAGAACAACTGTCAACTCAAGATTGCCAAGATCACTTCAAAGTTTCCAATTAATGTTCGAAGGTAACTCAAACAACTTTATTCAAAGCCGCCCCTGCTCCGCTCTACACCTATATGCGCGCTTATTTTAGAAGTCACGATTCCTCGGTGGCGTAACAGCTGGCTTGCACCGAGAAGTTTGTTCACATGCTAATTACAAATAATTTCACTTTTCCGAAGGTCGAAAATTTGTAGTGTGATTTAGAAGATTTGCCACCCCCACGTATGAGAGTTGCAAACTAGAATGATCTTTTCCTTCAAGATTTCGGTTCTATAAACATGCAAAAAGCCACCCTCTTTACAGTAACGAGTGCAGGAATCTCTGTCCACATGTGTCCATTCTCTCCGATAATAAGTGGAATGGTGTCTGTCCCACTGTACTCTACAATCATTGTCTCCTTCTGGCTTCCCATTTACTTTATATTCTTTATTTTCCCTATGAATTATTTTCGCGATGGCCAAGTGGTAAAGAGGTTCGCTTCGCAACCCGGATGTGCGAGATCGATTCTCTGTCCACAAGCCTCGTCAAGCTTAAGGAGGCATACTACATCGTCAGAATGGCTGACTTCCTTTTAAAACATGGATAAAAATATAAATACAATGCATCAGCAATATGTGTATTTATTCCTTTTAATTAAATTTGATTACCAAGTTGTAGCTCAGTCAATTTACATCTCCACTGCTTATCTGTATATCGTGAGTTTGAGTCCTGCGGGGATTTCTACTAAAACTGCCTTTTTTTGACTAAATAAAATACATTTGAATGCTTTCAATTTAACAATAACTTTGTATGTATTTTCACTATTCATTCACATCAACTTTCTTTAGTGTGTCACCCCTCCTTAAGAAGTTAAACATAGACAAGTGACTGTTCCTTTTGCCAAGCGCCCGGCGTTAGAAGTGAAAATCGCGGGTCTTTTGGATATGTCCTAAAATCGGAATTTCGCTGTCACGGTGGGCGTTGGCAGGATAAAGAACCCTCACTGCTACGTCCATTTTATTTACTTGAAGCTGTGATTTGGGGTTCGCGTGGGGCTTTAAGGCATGTTTAGAAGTATGTTAGGACTTAAGCGTAGTGGGAAGATATGTTAGGATTTGGTATCAAACGTTTAGGACTGCAAAGCAAGACTATAGCAATATAAATTGGAAGTTTTTTTTATATGAGGCGGATCTGTAGACCTTTGGTCTGTCCCAAATTCCCCAGAGAGCAACAGTTGATATGAAGGTCAACGAATTTCACAACTAAATGTGAAGGTCAAACTGTTAATTTTCCGATATTTGTCCAAGCAGGAAAAAGAAACTAAGAAAATAAAACAGCATAGAAAAAGTAAATTCATATTCAGGTGATAAACAACAGGTAATAGATAACAAAGTCCTTGTCGTCGTCCTTGTCTCCTCACTAGTTCCGGTGCATTGTTTCCTTGTTTTAACAACCGCAGTCTGAAACTAACGTCGTCCTGTTTGGACACGTGTAGCAGCACAATATCATTCAGAGATTCCTTTTTTTTTTTTTTTTTGTTGACCAGAGGTAAGTGTGAAGGTACGAAAAATTAAAGAAAATCTTTAATAGTGTAATATGAGCTGAATATCTTGTCTCAACACCTGCTCCTATATTTAATGGCCTTGGGAATCGGAATAGTTTCGTGAAAAAAACAATGGCAACATATACTGTTATTTTCGTTACTGTTGTTCTTTGGGTGTAGCTTTTCACATAGATTACGCGCAATATTCTTAAGATGAAAATTCTGATGTATCTGAAAATTCAACTTCAGAATTTCTTTAATTATTATTTTACAGAAATTAGAAATGGGTGTATGTTATAACACTGCCATTCTGGCAGATCGAACCTTTCCCGATCTCCAAGATTAAGTCACGAAACATTTTCGTAAGCAAATGGCATAATATTTGTGTGTTGTTTGATTTAATTTCAGCATTGGTTCTAATCATTACTTAACCGCCATATTTGTGTACAATATTTCGTCATGTACCTAATAAATGACATTTGCAATCCTACTTGGCTTACTGCGTATTCATCTGCTACTGATCAAAACTCGGGCTTCCGCTCCGTTGACAAGTAAACTAAGAAACATTTATAAATGACTCATTAGGAGCATTTAGCGCTAAAGACTTCAGTTACATCAAGCGACTTTTTGTATGTTTTTTTGGACTTTTTTTTAAAATGATGAATATAATAAGGCCACACAGAAACATTACCGCTGAACAAGGTGTGTGGCGCTGGCTTCCAAATGACAACGCACGGAGGGAGAAGGCCCAGGTCCGACTTTCCCAGTCCCATTGTCCGTATCAATACGGGGGTTGACAGCTAATATTGACTCATTACAAAAGTCAGCGTATGTTTCTCTCAACAACGGCCATTGCATGTAGGCAACACGTCTCTACCAATCGGCGGGACTTCACACATAAAGTCAAAAGTGTGAACGAGGTTCGTGGACGAGTAACCAATGACTAGTGGGAAGGTCAAGCAATTCAAGTGCTGAAGGTCTTCTCTTGCAGAGCCTTTGTAATGTCGAGTATTTTGTTTTGTTAAGTAGGTGTGTATTTGGAGACTTTTTGACATGTACGGGAAGGGTATGAATTTTGCGGTTTCATCAGATCAATTGGTTTTGTTACATAGGAAATCTCCATGGAAAGGAGAGGGTCAATCTCAAAAACAGTTTATTCTTTCTGTTTTTGTTTCCTGTTTCGTTGCTTGGTGTAAGTAGTCTACATATTATGTCCTGAAGTCATTCTCTGATATAGTTAAGTAGTCTACACATTATGTCCTGAAGTCATTCTCTGAAATAGTTAAGTAGTCTACATATTATGTCCTGAAGTCATTCTCTGATAAAGTTTCGGCAAAGTAAAATGACTACGACACCAAAATATATATTTACATTTTTTTAATTCTGTTTTTGTTATACAAGACAAAAAATATCTTCTTTTTTTAATTTGTATATTCCATCGTCATTGAATATCCTGAACATCATTTCAATAAATGAACAAAATATGAATTACCATATGGGGGTTGATTGTCTCCCCAGAAACAACTTTCATCTTTTGGCATGCTTACTTCAATTTAAAGAAGAATGAATGCGAAATCAAACATTTTTTATACATTTCGTTTATAGAAATACTTTGGTAAACAAAAGATGCGACGTCGCGTACATTCAACTTTTTCGGTTGTTTTTTTTTGTTGTTTTTTTTTTTTTTTTTTTTTTTTTTTGTTGTTTTTTTTTTTTTTTTTTTTTGTTATGTGGTTTGGTTTTTTTTTTTTTTTTTTCGTTTTTTTTTTATTATTGCAATATGCATGTGAGCATGATATACCCCCAATAAAAGCCAGAATATAAAACGACTTCTTGAACGATATCCACACACGTAATTGTTTATTTTGGAACCCAAAAATACGCATAAAGTTGATATTTTGGTCAATTAACGGCATGAGACGATAATCAAAAGTGAAGATAATGAACAGTGATCAATTTCATAAAACCCATAAAACAATACAGAATTAAGAGTTGGGCAAACACGGACCCCTGCACGCACCAGAAGTGGGTTCATGTGCCTATGAGGAGTAAGCATGCCCCGTTGTAAAACGTCTGGACCCAGTTGCAGGAAGGTTAGTTAACTTTAACTGACAGTTAACTTGTCATTAACCTAAACATTTATATAGCTTTAACTTGAAGCTAATTGTCAGTTAAACTATAACTACTCTGATGATCAAAATGAAAGCGCTTACGTTTTACTAGTGTTGTCAACTTTTACTTATATATATATATATATATATATATATATATATATATATATATATGTGTGTGTTCTTCTTTCATTCATGGTTTATAGGAATCGCCATATTCTAAAATAAGATCCAGTTAAATTCTCAAATCCATTGGGCAATGTGAAAGAAGTAATTAGACAGAAAAACATGGCTTGTCTCATTCTGAGATTCCAGTCTTTGCTGGTTTCGGAAGGTACAAGAACTGGAAGGAAGTTCCGTACATCAAATTGTTTGTAAATATTACGATGTGTGGTCGTATTATTGTGTAGTCAAAAGCTGGAGACAATGAACTACATTTCTTGAGTCTTAGCTATAGAAGACTGAGAGATTAGCGATTTGTCGAGACATTTTATCCCATTTTTTAAAAAAAATATATTTCTGAATGTCATCTGACTTTGTTGCTTTGGGCTAATATTCCACTAAAACTTTCTGATGGTATGCTTTTTTTTTTAATTTCTTTCAAAGGAAGGACCTCCGTGACTAATGTTGTGTCCTGGTTAAAAACTTCACTCGGTTAAGCTGAATATAAGATGAAAAAATTATATGGTTACTCATATAAGTCATATCACAGATTGCTATCCGCTAAGTAAATAACAAAATACCATGTCACATTACACATATACACAAGAAATGATAGAATACTAAAGCCTAACAAATTAGCTCCCATAAATACAGACTGTACCGCTCAGATTCCGCGGAGATATATAAAAGCTGACACGATAATGATTTAGGGGGTAAAAAGTTTCAAAATTGAAACATCTGACTGCGAAAAACATGCTTAATATAACATAGCATACATTCTAAGCAGTACGTATGTGTCACGAAATCAGAGACTTTGTCGCTAATTTACCAGCTGACTTATTGACACTGCTTGGGAATCACCTGTCCCGGATAGTAGAGGTAGGGATGTCGAGCTCACCTAGCATGGTCATTCGACACTTGACATGTCGCTTATGTCAACAAAAAGTTTGGGTGATTTCAGACAGGTGTCAAGAAGTTAAAACCAAGCTTTCATACATGTATATCAAATGTAGAGTAAAACTTTTTTGTAAGGAAATGTTTTCTTTTAATTGACGATGTGTTGCAAACTATATGCAATTGAATGTGTGCAGCTTGCAACGTGCACGAATTGAAAATACTAAATGCGACTTCTCTGTAGTGCAGTATATGCAAATGTTAAAATGTGTTATAGGCAGTGTTTAAGAATTCCAATCGCATTATTAATTCACACCTATAATAAATAATACACAACTTAATAACTAATCAATTGATAGATACGTGTATATGAAAAACATAAAATGAACGAATACGAACAAAATCGCTTATTTGTGGTATTAAAAATTCTTCTCAATACGAACGATTGATTGATTGATGTTTTCCGCCACACTCAACAATTTTTCAGTTATCTGGTGGCGCCCAGTTTTTTTTATTGGTGGAAGAGAGAACCCAGATACAATGTACCTGGGGATAGACCACCGTACTTCCGAAAGTAAACAGGAAAACTTTATCACTTACCGGCGCGAACGGGATTCGAACCCGCGACGACGAAATCGTCAGATTCTTCCTAAATGAATTGCTGCAATATTTGTAAGCCATTGTTACGTATGTACAACTGCCTTTGACATTAACACGAATTGGACACATGCCGATTTAATTGTTACGTTTTTCATTATTACATTTGTGACATGTAGCATATATGCAGAGGTTATAAATCTGTTAAATTTACAGTGTGATATTTTTTCGTCGTACATGTAGATCCGTTTTAATCATCATCATCATTAGAGGTGTATCAATTAGATGTCACATTTATGTACGTTAATGACAGATGAAATACACAATAAATTTAACGATTTTATATTCGTATCCGAGATCTGAATATCGCATTAAATGTATCACTAATTGACTTTTCTGTCAGAGCAGTTGACTTGATTAAATATCTTACAAACCCCAATGAAATATACACCAAAACAAAACAAACGTTACGCAATTCAATGTAACCAAATATCAAGACCGTGGCTTAAAACCCTGAGTCCCTAAATCACTCAAAAAAACGTAGAAGGGCAAAGTAGCAAAGCGCGATTACACATTCCATACGCCAACCGCCGTGCTGTTGGTCAAATTAGTCAAAAAGAACAATGGAGTTAAGTTGAAAATCGGCTTAAATTTTCAAAATTTCGCGTAATCTCCTAAAGTCCACTTGACCAGGTGGCTGGCGTAAAGGACAGAGGGATCAATGTTCGCGGATCTGAGGTGAAGCTAACCAATCCCACCACGGCATCTGAGGGAGAGCAAAGTACCCGGTCTCCACCACGGCATCTGAGGGAGAGCGAAGTATCCGATCTCCACCAGGGCATCTGAGGGAGAGCGAAGTACCCGATCTCCACCACGGCTTCTGAGGGAGAGCGAAGTACCCGATCTCCACCACGACATCTGAGGGAGAGCGAAGTACCCGATCTCCACCACGGCTTCTGAGGGAGAGCGAAGTACCCGATCTCCACCACGGCATCTAAGGGAGAGCGAAGTACCCGATCTCCACCACGGCATCTGAGGGAGAGCGAAGTACCCGGTCTCCACCACGGCATCCGAGGGAGAGCGGAGTATTGTATTGTATATATTGTTTATTGGCTTTAAGCCTTACGGCTCATCAGCATAATACATATTCAATTACAGAGTATAAACAAAAAAGATGTATACAGTATGAAAAGTGGAGTGAATATTAGAGGATGGACATACATGAAGAGACTTATAAGTCAAGTTTACATTAAAAAGAAACCAACAAAAACCAGCATATACATTAGGCGATAGTTTGGCTAGATCGTAAGAGTAAAGCACTTTTTAAAAATTTACCCAGAGTACAGAGTTGTTTTCTATTATGAATTGACATCAGTTGTACCAGTTTAAACATAGAAGCATGGGCCCAATGATACTTTTTTTATATACGAGTACGCAGATCTGAGGTTTTTGAACAATGGACATATTAAAATAAAATGACATTCGTCCTCAATTTCTTTAAAATTACAAAATTCACACAATCGATGTTGTGTCATTATATCTACCTTGTTCAATTCTAAGCTGGTGAGCAGACAATCTAAATTTTGTTAAAAGATTAATAAAATTTTCCGAGGGAGAGCGAAGTACCTGATCCCCGTTATGGGCTTCTGAGGGATAGTGCGCGAGGCAAAATTAAGATAGATTTTCAAATATTTTAAACTCAGCTACAAATGTTTTGATTTTCAGTCCAATTTCTGCATTTGTTATTTATTTATTTATTTCATTTTATTTCTTTATAAGAGAAAAATAGGTTTTGGCAAATAAAATCCTTAGCTATTAGACGGCTTAGTTATTGTAGAGAATGTTGTGTTAGTTGTTGTGTATGCTGTTGCTGTTGTTTAGTTTGTTGTTGTTGACAATCGATTAAATCTAGAGACTTATACAACCAGAAATATAATACTCCTCAACCATTTCGATTACACACAAAGAGAAACTGAGTGTGCTCATTTTACTAACAATAAAATCAAAATTCTATATTTAAATCATTTACGTGTCAGCTGTCCTTTCAATAGGATGCCTTTTGAACATTAAGAGCTCTCAACAATAAATTAAAGAACCATTTTAATAGTCATTAAAGGTCAAAGATTTCAAATTTTACAAAATAAAATAATGAAAGCGTGCTCATTGCACCCTTAACTTTTCATACAAATCGATGACATATGAAGAAGGAATCTGGATTATTATTAAACAAATAAAAGGATAATAATATCTCACTTATTTCAAGCATCGACCAAGTATCCCTTGTAAGCTCACTTGAAATTGAAATCACGGAATTATTAATAGCTATACGATGTTGTCCCGATAATGGGAGAGGACGAAAAACTTGAGAGTGTCATTTCAGCATAAAGGGAGAGAACTTTGAGTCGCTTGACCCCTAAATCCAATATTATGATTTTTTCTTTCAAATAATCTTTTTATTTCGTGGTATCGATTTTTTCTCTAGTGAATAGATTATAACATATGTTACCACGACACTTTTATCTCATTTTTGACAACATTGAATCTTTTAAACTAGTACATCGACCGTATTGTATGAAAAACCATGTATTAAGCACTAGATATCTTTTTATCATGTTTATTTCTCATTTGAGCACAGTAGAATACTTATTTCATTCGCCAAGACCTTTTTCTACAACTATTTTAACGCGAGCTTTATAAATTACTTAACATAGACATAAAACGATATACTATATGCTTTTCAATAAGTTTATTACAGACATGCAAATGCAGGTAAGTACCTATACTAAGTTTCTGAAGCAAACATCGTCAATCATATCATATTTACCTAGGAATATACTGTTCATTACATTCAAAAGATGTTCAATGTTCAATATAAGGGAAGATAATGAAACTGACACTAATTACTATGCAAGGATTCTCTACTTATTGATATTCGACGAATACAAGACATTGATATTTTCTCAAGGTCAATGTTACATCAAAATCACAAAGATTAGATTTGACTTCATAACGCAAATAGTGATATAATGATTTGCATAATCAAGGTTACGAATACGTTTACAAGTCAACAGAAAGCTTCGTTTCTCATTAAGCAGAAATTGGATAGAATCAGAAACTAGATGTCGTATTAGATGGATAAAACCGTTTATCTTTGTTAATCTTAACCTAGATGTGTCAAAAGTTAGCACAAAGATAATTCTAGCCAGAGTGACTGCTGTTGAATTCCCTTCAACACTTAGAAAAGGAGTCATCATCTCCCTTGGTTTGTTACGCCATGCCGTAAAAGGAAAAACGGCAGTGATTTTCATGATCAGTAGTCCTGGGTCGATTTGACCTCCAGCTTCAAAAGATAAATTGTCAAGTCAAGCTGCTTTAGAAATGAGTTGAATAACTGATTGGGGAGAAGTCAGATTATGTGAATTGAATGCACTTACAGAGAAATCGTTATTTTTCTTTAGTAGATCGAAGCAATATATACAAGTCAGAACGGCATTGTGAAAAATCTCTTTTGTTTTCCGTTATTTAGCGTAATAATTCCAAAAGACTTAATGCAAAATTAATTAAATGCGTAAAACATTAATGATATTTTAAATTTAAAAACGATTGAGCGGTGATAACCAGATTTCACCACATTTTCTAAAGGCTTCTAGACAGTTATTATTAAAAGATTAATGCCAATCGTTTAAAAATTAAACTATTATCCTTGACAAAATCATGTTTTCGTATTCTGATTTTTGTGCTTCTAACCGGATTTCCGAGTAGTGAGGTCGTCGGTTTATCGGAATTCTCCGCCTAATCCAGATTACACAGACTTTCTGCTGTTTCGTTACCTGAGGCAGTTTTCTGCATTATAACTGAAAACAGCTTCTACATATTTTGGAGTATTATGGGTTAGTGTCTTTGGCAATTTCCCCTAAGGTCAACTCGAGGTTTCGCTAATTTTCATCTACTTTTAAATGACTTATTTACCAGAGGATTAAAGTTTTCGTCCTTTTTCTTCATATGATAGACACCTGCACAACTTAATACACTACCAAATGGTAAAATACAGCCTCCGGCGGGAAGTTATTCCCAAACAAAAACCTGCAATTTGTATCGGAGATGCCATGCCTTGGTAGAACTACCTCAAGTCACGTGACACTGTCGAGGCGGGCGCTTAGAACTCTCACATATTAGTAGTAAAGAATATCCAATTTGAAATTAAAATCATTAAGACGTTTTCCTTTAAACAGCAAGAACCATTTGTAATCGATGGTAGAAAATTGTGAGAATACAAGATTTTTTTCCCCTGGTATATATATACAATAATAAAAGAGGAAAATATAATAAAAAGTTGATAGGATAGCGAAACTTAAACTTTTATTCTAGCATATCTTTGCGTTTGATGAAAGTAGTGTCTAATACCCCCCCCCCCCCCCTCCCGCCCTGATTTAACGCAGTTATTTCAAAACAAAATAATAATTCTAATTAAACTTGCAACTCCAATTTTTCTTGTCCTGCTCATAATCCCACAAATCTTTCAAAATGTCTTAATTGATTATTTACATTTTTCGATAACTAATCTAATTGAAAACTACATCACGTGACCCCGTGTACAAAAGACACGTTCGGGATGTTTCGGTGCAGATCTCGTTTGCACTGTTTGGGGGGAGGCTTGCCCCGCACGGAATGTTTTAAACCCGCAGAAATTGAGCAGATGCATTTTTATACGGACAAAGAAGTTACATACTGAGTAAAATAGAAAAAGCGAATTTGAGTATAAATTGACTTTCTGATCTCAAAGTTTAGTCAATAAGCCATTATTTATAAAGGTTTACAAATACATAATTTTATATGGATATTTAGTTTGTTTAAACATTATATCTTTAAAGTTTGAACGCGTTGACGTTTACTTTTCACTGGAAGAATAACCAGATATAAATGTGGCGATGAAAATCCATTGTATAGCAGGAAGCTGCTGTTTTGCCGTATGAGAAAAAAATTTGATGCAATAATGTGTTTTTCGTTGTCGATAAGCACGTTTCTAAAACAGCCAACATTTATTATATATGAAATTTCATTGAAAATTTAAAAATATTATTTTCAGACTATTTTGAGATTAAAGTTTTGAGATTATTCCAATATCACACACGGGGTGATCAATTTACATGGTACGTGTAGCCAGCACTCTGATGTGAAAATCCACTCAATGCTATGTAATAGTGCGAAACATTTAACAAGAGTGCAAGTGGTGTTTCACTTCGTAATCTTACCGATGGCCGTGAGCGTGAGCAATGATCACATGTAAAGAAAAGGGGCGAACACACAAACGATGAAAGAAATCCTTTTTAATGAAGAAAGGCATATATAATTATTTTTCTCTAGCACATTTATCATAAGACTGTATCCAATCTTTGAGGGAGAAATGGCCAGTGTTTTCGAGATTGATGGAAAGAAAACAAGGAATAATAGAAGTCAGAATTAATCGGTCGAAATGCAAATATGGACAATGTCCGCGAAGGTTACAAAGCTATTGTTAAATGAACACTTCTGATCTCAGAATTCTGTCGAATCATATGTGTTGTGATTTATATACATACAGGTATCGTAAAACCGCGGATTCTATATCGGGAATAGTCATTTCTAACGAAATTAGTCGATTGTATGATTACTCCTATTGAAGGATTTTGTATGTTCATAAAATTCATCTGTAGTGATGTACAGTCTTATCTACAAATCAGTCTTTATACAGAGAAAAAAGTTATTATACGTTGTATACACATCTGTACACATCCATACATGTATGTCCAAACCAAATATCAAAAACAAATCGGTATGACTGTTATTGACGGCTAATTCCTTGCATATGTATATTGCGTGTCCGTGCTATGTGAAAAAAAATCGAAACTTTTTTTATACAGGTACATTTGTATATCAGCAATCGAGGATTTTTTATTCTGATTATCATCACATTTTTTTTTATTTGAAGGGGGTGGGGTAAGTTAAATGACAAATGAAAAGAAGATAACACGATTGATTTTGATATACATTATGTGACCACTGATTATCGAGATTGGTATAAAAATAATGACGTTTTACCAATCTCAAAGTCAGTCGTCATTACTGGTTGCATATATGTATAGATATTCAATTTATGAATGTTTAATATTTTTCAAAATGATATCAATTGATTCTATTTACAATATCTCGTATATCATAAGAATGAAAAAAAAAATATAACTAAAAATCAATCAATTATTAGCAGCAAGAATACTTACCGGGTTTTACTTATTATATATTGCTTCAAGAAATTAGTTTTATCAGGAAACGGGTTGGGAACCTTTGGAAAAGAGGTGAGATAGAGCCAACTTTCTAAGCTTTTAACAATGTATAAAATACACATGATTTATTACCAATTTCTCTACAGAAAATCGCACCAGATAAAAGAAGCACTACTTCAAGTTAGTATCCTTAAAATTCGTCATAGAAAACATTGCCGAAATGCAGGTTAGAACTATTAAACAAATCTGTTGTCCCTGATTCTGATAGAGTGCGAGATACTTTCACTTTAAAAACAAAGTAGAAAAACATTCCATAATGAACACTGTATTATCAATTAATAATTTCTGTATATTGTACATTATAGATGTGGGTTTTATTATGCTTTGGGGGGACGGGTCCTTCTCTGATGCATAAAATATATAAAATTTTAAGGTTACTCAAGCTTTTTTAAATGAATAATGTGATAGGATTTTTTTTCTGAAAACAAAATTAAGGAATTGAAATGCTTCCATTTTAAGTTTTTAAAAATCACATTATGCTTATCAAGAAATAAATTCAATTTCAGATTATTATTTTTTATCTGTTATACGCAAATTACATCATTATACTTCTTTAATTTGCATTTTTAATTTTTGTTTATTTGTTTTTGTTTCAAATTTGTTGTTTATTTTCGTGTAACTTTCCTTCTGTTTTCTTAATATGTATATGCAATTATACTTCTATTTTCTTAATATGTATATGCAATTATATTTAATTCTTTTATCATTACATGTAAATAAATGATAATCATATCACTTATATGTTACATAAACATATACTCGTATATATATGCAATCACATATCACCTCAATATCTACCTGTGTGTTATACACTGATGATTAATCATTGCCTGTGTTTTTATGATATGTTGGTGACTTTAGGAGGAGACTTGTAGAAATCCTGTCTGCTTCTTATTTCTATCAGAATATATATAATGAAAACAAAAGTGTTTAAATTCATTATACTTGGTTTGTATTTGCGGTAGACTATACTATAAATGTATACTGTATGACAATTTCTACAAAATGGGGAAATACGATAAAACTATTTAAGTCCTCAAACTTGTGCCCAATGCTTTTGACTTTTTGTCAATAAAATGTGTTCCATTCAATTCAGCAAAAATCAAATGAAGATTCTTATTCCTTCCTCATGATGAGAAATTCCTCTAAGATGATGCTATATGGTTGTGGTGTATAATTCATCTAAGTTTTCAACATGGTACATCTAAGTTTTTCACTGAGTTTGACACAATCATTCGTTTTCTATTTTCAATGAAATATTACGTATGAAAAATAATAAGGCAATGTGGCAAAACATAAAAGCATACAAAAGTTTAAGAACGAAACATGTACATTGTATTTTCTTCTTCTTCTTTTTTTTTTGAAAATGTAGATGCAACTGAATAAATGTTAGCTTATGCTTAAATGAAGATTTCGTACTATTACATCGAAAATAATTATCAGCGTCTTGTCTAATGAATGAATTCCGTAGAAGTTCAATTATAATTCGGCGTTCGTTGTTATTAAAGTCCGCTCTAGAGCTTTTGAAATTGTAAACGATTTGGGGCCCGGGGCAATAAATCGAGAATAGACTGTCCTCAGTCCTAAATTAAATTAGATACTGCATCATATCCTTGACTTGCTAAATTCACACGTATCTTAAATCTAACATCATCACGAATTTATTGCCTACTTATTTCATGAATCTGATCAATTTGAAAATTTAACGTACATGTACGTCTATACAAACTTATGACTAATGGAGCCAAGAGATAAAATGTAGACTCGTACAAAATTAAAAACGACGATAGATTTCATATGGTAATTTTCTGTACAGCAACATGCAGGACAACATCAAATACAATTGCATATCCATGAATTGTTGGTTTATTATTATTATCTATTTAGAAATTCAACAACTCAGTTTAGAATTAAGAAAGAAATCCATGAACCGGTATTTATGATTTTTTTTTTAGATTGTTCCACGAGTAAATACTCACAATACAGATTTTTTTTTTTCCATACTTCATTTGATTGATGAAAAGTATACTAGACAGTTCTTTTTTTTCTTTTTTTCTTTTTTTAATTTCTCGTATTTGTGTATTTTCATTTCTTTGTTTTTCCTGTACTGATAATGACACATATTGCATTAACCTTTCGTTAAGTGTGGGCGAAGATGTCTTCAACAAGATCTTGATAATGTCGGGGGGAAATGAACTTCATAATAAAGTTTTAAAATACCAGGCATTCTGATGTTTTATTCGTTTATGGAATATGTGTGTGAACTCATAACATTTCGATTACAGATTAGTTTTTTGCAAGTACTTGTATCATATTTTTAAAAAATGGGAGAGGGCTAAAATAGGCTATGCCTGTTCCCAAATCCCTTTCACTTTTTGTGAATAAAATTATTATAGAATTATTTATGAAATAAATAATTAAAAAGAAATTCTACTTACTCATTATTTTCTGTAGTCTTTTATTAATTTTGCTAAAAAACATTCAATTATCATTCATTTTACGTTGCTATTAATTTTGAAAAATCCAATTATTTATCTTATCCAAATTGAAAACATGAAGGTATGATCGATAAGAGTGTTTCTCCGCCATCTATTTTGTCTTTATATAAATCAGTAAATAACAAACTAAAGGAAATAAGTCAGTAAATAACAAACTAAAGGAAATGACGTCCCGTGTTCCGAATAGACAGATACAGCGAACATCGCATCCTTTGTACCTTTTTTTTTTTTTTTTTTTGTTTTTTTGTTTAAAGAGGTATGCTACACAAGAGAAATTTGATATGGATGGAAAGTGGAGAATGTGTATGTGAACAATATTTTGAAATTGAAAACTTTCCTATTGATTTATTTAGTCAAAATATGCAGTTTTAGGATAAAACAATCTGCTGGACTCGAACCCACGATCTACATACACTTCAGCAGTCGACGTGCTTTTATTATTATTATTTTTATTTGCAGTCGACATGCTAAACTACTGAGCTACTAAGCAAGGCTATATGCTTGGAAATGAATGCTGATAAAAATATTTTGCATCCATGTTTTAAAAAGAAGTCAGCCATTATGACTATGTATAGTACCTCCTTAAACAATATTTAGTCAATAAATTGATGGGATTGGGCAGCATCCTTCACCTATATGAACCCTCTCTTTCTAATGATCAAATAGAATATGTACATGTACAAAATTGTATAATAAGTGTAATTTATTTGGGTGTCTGCATGTATTCAAAAATGATTAACAACTTTTGCATATTATACATGTAGTACAATTCAGTGAATTATACACGTATTTTTGTTGTACTTTGATGAACACGTATTTTTTTGTTGTACTTTGACGACGAAAATAAAGGTAAAATATCCTTATTTCAACATTTGCATATTTTGCCTTCTTGGGTACTTTTTTAATGCAAAACTTTTGAATTACCAATTCAATTTCAAATGTGCGGATGGCTATTTTTCAATGTGACGTATCATTCAAACGCGTTCAGAGTGAAATTAAAATACACTGAATGAATGATTATGAATTAAATAAAAATAACTATGGGTCATTTTTTTTTCTTACAAAAATCGAGGGGCATATTTTCTTAAAATCATGATGTACTTTAACATTTAGCGGCAATATATAATCTGTACATAAAATAAACTTCTAGCTAGAAAACCAACGATTAGGAATAATGTATTTTGTCATTTGGTTTAGATAAAACTCTACAGACAAATGGAGGATGAGTTTGCAAAACAGCATCACAGCAATTCCAAAAAATACATACATGTTTGACCGATTGTGTGACTAGAGGGTCACATCACAACAATGCCTGATTTTTTGGCTGAAAAAGAATTTTCAATGTGGATGAATTAAAAGTAAACTTTAAGGGAAAAAATTCCTTCAGGACGGCTACCCAAAAACCACAGATTTAGGCGGAAAGGCGAACTGTAAATCATAAACAAATATTAGTAAGATTCCTCAAGGCAGGTCAGCGATTCATTTGAACTAATATGAATAAACACAAGCAGAACTAGACGTGGGCCAACTGGCCGTTAGCAACATTCTTGGGTTTGGGGAGGAGTTGATGCATAACCTGCTGCTAGCGTAGTCTAAACAGGTATCGATATCACTCTATTGTCCGAGAAGACTAAATCGTGTTTTGGAATCTGGGATGAAATTAGAAGATATAATTCTATCTTGTTTATGATATCTTTGACATTTCTGTTGTTGAACAACAAAAGGTAATTATTGTCTCGAGTCATGAGAACTTTTCCTTCTAGATGTCTGGTCTCTGAATAAAAGTTACATCTTGTACTTGATTCGCCGAGTCTCGTCTTTTGACATAAATTATTCCACGTCACATCGAATCAGACAGACACCAATAACCGGTCACCAGTTAATCAGCATCTCAGAAAATGCGTACCGTCTTCTAGCTTAGAAGTTAAAGAAATGACGCAGACAAACGATTTCAGTGATAAATAGATGTTCTGTTGTACAGGAAACCCCTCACATTCAAATCAAGTGATCAGAGGTACCGTACAAGTTCATTTCAAAATTACCGATCACTCGACTACTCCAAAGATTTAAATGCTATTTTTTTCACATTTGATAATATTCGCTAAAGTGATTGTTCTGGGTGTTCCTGTCTATAGATACAGTATGTGTTTCTGTATATAGATGCAGTATGTGTTTCTGTCTACAGTACATTATGTGTTTCTGTATATAGATACAGTATGCGTTTCTGTCTATAGATACAGTATGTGTTTCTGTCTATAGATACAGTATGCGTTTCTGTCTATAGATACAGTATGTGTTTCTGTCTATAGATACAGTATGTGTTTCTGTCTATAGATACAGTATATGTGTCTGTCTATAGATACAGTATGTGTGCCTGTCTATAGATACTGTATGTGTTTCTGTCTATAGATACAGTATGTATTTCTGTCTATAGATACAGTATGTGTTTCTGCCTATAGATACAGTATGTGTTTCTGTTTATAGATACAGTATGTGTGTCTGTCTATAGATACATTATGTGTGTCTGTCTATAGATACAGTATGTGTTTCTGTCTACAGTACGGTATGTATTTCTGTCTATAGATACAGTATGTGTTTCTGTGTATATATACAGTATGTGTTTCTGTTTATAGATACATTATGTGTGTCTGTCTATAGATACACTATGTGTTTTGTCTATAGATACAGTATGTGTTTCTGTCTATAGATACAATATGTGTTTCTGTCTATAAATACAGTATGTGTTTCTGTCTATAGATACAGTATGTGTTTCTGTCTATAGATACATGTGTGTCTGTCTATAGATACAGTATGTGTTTCTGTCTATAGATACAGTATGTGTTTCTGTCCATAGATACAATATGTGTTTCTGTCTATAAATACAGTATGTGTTTCTGTCTATAGATACAGTATGTGTTTCTGTCTATAGATACATGTGTGTCTGTCTATATATACGGTATGTGTTTCTGTCTATAGATACAGTATGTGTTTCTGTCTATAGATACAGTATGTGTTCATGTGTATAGATACATTATGTGTGTCTGTCTATAGATACAGTATGTGTGCCTGTCTATAGATACAGTATATGTGTGCCTGTCTATAAATACAGTATATGTGTGCCTGTCTATAGATACAGTATGTGTTTCTGTCTAAAGATACAGTATGTGTGCCTGTCTATAGATACAGTATGTGTGTCTGTGTATAGATACAGTATGCGTTTCTGTCTATAGATACAGTATGTGTTTCTGTGTATAGATACAGTATGCGTTTCTGTTTATAGATACAGTGTGTGTGCCTGTCTATAGATACAGTATGTGTGTCTGTCTATAGATACAGTATATGTGTGCCTGTCTATAGATACAGTATGTGTGTCTGTCTATAGATACAGTATGTGTTTCTGTCTATAGATATAGTATGTGTTTCTGTCTATAGATACAGTATGTGTTTCTGTGTATAGATACAGTATGTGTGTCTGTCTATAGATACAGTTTGTGTGTCTGTCTATAGATACAGTATGTGTTTCTGTGTATAAATACAGTATGTGTTTCTGTCTATAGATACAGTATGTGTGTCTGTCTATAGATACAGTATGTGTGTCTGTCTATAGATACAGTATATGTGCCTGTCTATAGATACAGTGTGTGTGTCTGTCTATAGATACAGTATGTGTGTCTGTCTATAGATACAGTATGTGTTTCTGTCTATAGATACACTATGTGTTTATGTCTATAGATACAGTATGTGTGTCTTTCTATAGATACAGTATGTGTGTCTGTCTATAGATACACTATGTGTGTCTGTCTATAGATACAGTATATGTGCCTGTCTATAGATACAGTGTGTGTGTCTGTCTATAGATACAGTATGTGTGTCTGTCTATAGATACAGTATGTGTTTCTGTCTATAGATACACTATGTGTTTCTGTATATAGATACAGTATGTGTTTCTGTGTATAGATACACTATGTGTTTCTGTCTATAGATACAGTATGTGTGTTTCTGTCTATAGATACAGTATGTGTGTTTCTGTCTATAGATACAGTTTGTGTGTCTGTCTATAGATACAGTATGTGTTTCTGTGTATAAATACAGTATGTGTTTCTGTCTATAGACACTGTATGTGTGTCTGTCTATAGATACAGTATATGTGCCTGTCTATAGATACAGTATGTGTGTCTGTCTATAGATACAGTATGTGTGTCTGTCTATAGATACAGTATGTGTTTCTGTCTATAGATACACTATGTGTTTCTGTATATAGATACAGTGTGTGTTTCTGTCTATAGATACAGTGTGTGTTTCTGTCTATAGATACACTATGTGTTTCTGTGTATAAATACAGTATGTGTTTCTGTCTATAGATACAGTATGTGTGTCTGTCTATAGATACAGTATGTGTGTCTGTCTAGAGATACAGTATATGTGCCTGTCTATAGATACACTATGTGTTTCTGTGTATAAATACAGTATGTGTGTCTGTCTATAGATACAGTATGTGTTTCTGTCTATAGATACAGTATGTGTGTCTGTCTATAGATACAGTATATGTGCCTGTCTATAGATACAGTATATGTGTCTGTCTATAGATACAGTATGTGTGTCTGTCTATAGATACAGTATGTGTGTCTGTCTATAGATACAGTATGTGTTTCTGTCTATAGATACAGTATGTGTTTCTGTCTATAGATACACTATGTGTTTCTGTATATAGATACAGTATGTGTCTCTGTCTATAGATACAGTATGTGTTTCTGTCTATAGATACAGTATGTGTCTCTGTCTATAGATACAGTATGTGTTTCTGTCTATAGATACAGTATGTGTTTCTGTGTATAAATACAGTATGTGTTTCTGTAAATAGATACAGTATGTGTTTCTGTCTATAGATACACTATGTGTTTTCTTGAATATTGCTGTGCACCATCGTGTTGTATATATTAACTTTTTCGGTGTATCAACATAGATATGATAAGATGTTTAGCGGTGGCAGATCTAATTGGGTGAGGATTTGCAATCCTCGCCTTGGTTAGAAAACGTTATCATAAGAAGGTGAAATATACACCATCTGATGTGACACTCGCCCATTTGTATGTAGATCCTTGATACACGAATAGTGATATATGTAATGGTATTAGGTAGAAACACGGATTATAATATATAATGGGATTTCAAGTAAAAACTTTCATTAAAATGCTTTCAACCCTAAATTTGAAACAAAATCAATATTTTTCACACATTATTTCATCGAAGTTATAAGGCTTTTGTACATAGGCTGTATATTAAGCACCGCTTATAAGAAACGAGGCTCATTTGTGTGTACAATGTATTAACTCTTTTTAAATCCACGAAATATTGGTTCTAAATCTGTGGCTGGCTTTTAATTAAAGGTATTATTCTAAACTTTATTTATACTTCTGTGAAACTTGGCCCTAAATACGTATAGTAACCACACTCATTCTGTTGGCTGGAGTTAATACTATACACCAATCACTGTATCAGTGATTACTGCACGCGTGTTACACATTACAAGATGTACATGTATTTCATTGATTGTACAACTTATCATTGAACCCGTGTTAGATTGGTCTATTTCAATCCGGTCCCGGTAGGTCAGTGGTAGAGCGTTCGCTTCGTAACCGAGAAACCGGGAGGCCGTGAGTTCGAGCCCCACTCATGCCATGGCCACGTTAAACGTAAGATGTTAAGATAGGAAGTGATTGCTGCACGGCATTCAAAAGTGATGTGATCATAAAAACGGAGGTCTCGCGTCGTGGCAGGTGTTGGCACGTTAAAGAACCTTCATTGCTACGGCCCTGTGCGATAAGCATAGGTCTAAATTAGTGGTACTTCACCTACAACTGGTGACGTCTCAATATGAGTGGAAATTTCTCGACGGGACATAAAACAAACGTACTATATTCTCTGTGCATGTAGATGCATTATCTAAACGTGACGATAGATTCTCTGTACATGACGATACATTCTCTATGCATGTAAATATATTCTCTATGCACGTAAATATATTCTCTATGCATGTAAATATATTCTCTATGCATGTAAATATATTCTCTTCACGAATGCTCACTCATATTTCATTATTACACAGAAAATTTGCGAAGATTGAAGTCAAAGCACTTAACAAAGTATCAACAATAAATCAAGATATATCATGCATATCTAGTGTAACCCTAAATCTTGACGCATTTCCTATATCAAAACAAAATGTGCAAAGTTTCACAATTACATTTGTTTTAATTGAAAAAAAAAAACTTCATATATAACGACGTGTGATTATTTCATAGACTGTGTTGTTTCATCTCTTCTGGAAATGTCTACGATACATTTTAGTTTGTTTGAAACGACACCGAATGAAAAACGTTCTATCGAGGTTATATATGGAAAATCGTAGGGTACTCAGGGTCGGATCTAGGAATTGCGGTTACGGGGGCGCCACTTTATGAGGGGGTCTGGGGGGCCGCCTTGAGGCCCCCAGTGTGTCCAAGCTCCTGGATTTTACAGATTTTGTAGGGCTTGAAATATGTCTCCTATTTAAGTAATTTGTACTATTTTCTATCAATTTTGATAAGGTGAAATTAGTAAAATGACGCACATTTAAGGGTTTGGGGAAAAAAATTAAGTTCTCCCAATAAAATAATTCAAGAAATCAAAAGAATTTGTCATTTATTTCTCCGGGAGTGGTAGCAATTATTGCTTCTTTTATCGTTTAGTACATTTTTCTAAACAAGATACCACGATTTACCTTAAATTTGAAACTTTTAGGGGCGCCACCTGCACCTCCCCCCTAAATCCGACACGAGTACCCCCAAATTATTATTATTGTTATATTTCGTGATGTATTTCATATAGAAAAAAAGCTGATGGATAGGTATACTATGTATGAGAATACATGAGAAATACAAAAATTGTGCAGACCACTTTGTTGATTTTATTACAGTATAACACCATCATGAAGGTCAAACGCCTTCGTTGTCCTTAAACTCAGAACAATGTATCACCCTGTATCACAATGTATCACCATGTAGATGTCCGAAGTAGTGTCCAGATAATTTTAGACCAGTCTTATTAGGCCACAATTTTCCATAGGATGGATATCCTGGCATCACACGTTATTTCAGTGGAGAGTAGATTACGTACATGCATTCAAGAAACCAAAAGATTCAATTAATGCTATATTGTACTACTACTTATAGAATATACCTATATGTACCATTATTGTATTAACTATTTACTGTATATTAATGACAATTGTGTGCTATTCTATTTTCTATACGGAGAAGAACTCGTAAGTTGCAAGAACTTGTTTCTAATCCTTTTGTATATAGTATATACAATAAAATATGTTCAAATCAAGTAGATTACGAAACTAAGGTTTTTATGACGTCATGGACCTTCAAATGATCATTGAAATTTTCGCTGAACCACTCTACCAGTTTTGATGTGGTGGCGGTATTTCATACACGTGTCCAAAATTTATTTATTTATTTTCAAGATGTATTTATTGAAATTCCTTTAAAATTTTTAATCTTACGGCGCTAGTGATCACTTCTGATATGTTTCGTCCTAGTATCATTGATATTTTAGATATTCGAAATGAAAAAGATGTCAGTAAAGTCGACCTAAAAGTTTTACTACAAAGAAGGATGAAACAATCTGATTGTTTACTACAAACAAGGGGCGTACATTTTCATCCATCGTGCGTCTAAGCGGGCTTACTTGTAATAGCATCTGATATGTGATCGCCCGTGTTCCTGTTAATATCATTATCTTTTAATTTTATTTTTCTAGCATTAAATCAGCTTTCAGACATCGAATAAGGGAAACTTACACAGAAACTTAAAGATCAAATGTAAAGTACTGTGGAGTCATTTTTAAAATTTCTTATGCATACAAAACTTCATACAGAACCTAATATGTTTTTGTTTAAGCTGATAACTAAACTCTAATGAAAATTTATTTTAATAGACAGGAATCACTCCGCAACAAACAGACAACGAATCTATTATTTTAGATTTTCTAGGAAGAGGTTTCAATAAAAGTTTTTAAAAGGAGAAAACCTCTTTCTCTTTAAGCCGACAATGAACACGGGGACACTTAAACATCCGATAATGATCTGTCGTCCACGTCAAGACAGATCATCGAATTGTAGCAAATTAAATCAGATAAACTCCCTAAGACATGTTTTACTACATTAAAAAAGTATACTTGAGACATCAGATAAGGACTAAAGCGTACATTGTCAATATTTTTTCTCATTTCTTGTCATTTAAATCTGGACTAAGCTTATCTGGAGCAGCAATTTCGCCCCGGTTGCGAAAGGAAGAAAAGGGGAAAACACACGAAAATCTGCGAACAACCTCGCCAGGCCATAGAGTTTACGAGGTCAAATATATTTTTAGGAATTAATGAGCTGTAATACAAGTAGTTCCATGAGCAGAATTACCAGTTTTAGCAGAATATATTTTGAAATTGTTCTGTTTTATTTAAATACCTTATTAATTTTTAAACCACACAAATCATCAACCCCGTCACGTTTTTCTAACCTTATACGTTCGGTTGCAATTTCATTGAAATTAGCATAATATTCTCAGAGTTCGATTTGAATTCAAGCCTTGCATCGTATTCATCATGGTCCATATATACATATAACATGATTTATCAGCATTTACTCTAACGCATATATAGGATAGCACGAAAAGATTTTAAATTTCTCATAAATTATGATTTCGTATAATTTCTGCCCTTTAAAAGGCACTTTTTTCCAATGTTTGATTCAGATGCATTTCTGATATTTAAAACCTCAATGAATACTATTTCAAAAAGAACTTTCTACTGTGTATTTAAATTTCCTGTACTGGCGATCTTTTCATTTCGATTTTATAACTAGATGTACACGGGAGAAATTTATCATTAGATTAAACAGAGACGTCAAATACTGTAGGGGGAGGAGATAACTCATAGGGTGAACAATGGCCAGCAAATCGCTGCAAAATGCCCAGTCTATCAAACCGGGATTAAAACCGATCAATTGAAGTCTACCTGTGTGTTATAAAGGTTAAGTATTGGATTGAAGGAAGGTGGGCCTGGTTCTATATTGTTCGGTGAACAGCCAATCGCGTCGCGCTATTTCGGGTGAGGGTACAGAAAGCTAGTAGCGATATTGTTTAGGGACAATATATGGGGTGTTGAAAGCGATGCAGACTTAAAAAACTAACGGATAACTTTCCAACTTTTTGTCAAGTGAACTTCGGAGATCGGGGTGAAAAAGTCCCCAAGAATCGTTCCAAAATTTCTGATTCGTGAAGCCTTTGGAGGTTGATGTCGTCTGTGCTGGTGTGTTTACGTGTCCGGGGCCCAGACACTATAAGTTAGATATTGATTCAATATTTACACTGCAGTTTTGATTTTGATGTGATAATTTTGAAGACTTTCACCAAGAAGAGGAGAAAGAAAAATGAATAAAGTTGCAGGAACTTCAAGTAAGTCATAGCTTAAAAATTATCTTGTTGATAATTTCTATTCATTATGAGAAATAATGGGAATAATTTATTACAAAAATTGAATAATTAATACATTAAACACTTAGATAATGATCAGAATAAGGTATGAAGAATGAAAGTGATATGGATTAATTTATTATAGGCAATTTCTTAAATAATATCACATAGAAAATTGTATTAAAAATGGTATAAAAAGATTAAAACGAAGAAACGTGTCTCACTAGACAGTAATTTTAATTCTCTGTAAGTTCCTGTCTATAAAACAAAGTTTACAATTTCCTTTCAAGACTTAAAGAAAACATTTAATGTCTTATCTCGGCTTTATGAGGTTACCAAGTTATATTTGGATTTCAAAAAGTCATTAGAACCTTATTCCACATCGGAAATACTGGTGTTTTATCTAAACAAATTAATCCAGGCTGTAATGAAATCACGCGATCTCCCGGTTACCTAACGTTGACAATTATGACATCATGTCTGTCCTCCTCAGAAATAACAACACGGCACCCTCAACAGGACTATCAAGAGGAAAACCGTTTTGGTGGCTTGAAAAAAAATGCATGTGTTGCATGCAAACAGGTATTCGACTACAAAGAAGAGAGGGTCTTTAATTAATGTTTAAAAGCCACTTAACCCACATAGACTTACCTATCAGCAACTAACCCCGGAAAGTCAAGTCGAACTACAAAAGAAGTTGCAGGAAGCGAGAAGGAAATACGACTGATAGCCAAGCGACAACAGGCCTTGTTTTAATTAGCGGCCTCGCAGGTGACAATCCAAAGTTGATAGTCAACGGCGAGTGAGACCATATAAATATGATGGTGTGGGCAAAAAAGCCAGATTGAAATCGATTGTCTGTTTGACGCGACCCTCTAAAATTAAGTTTACGAGAGAAATTTCCGTAATTTGTATCTTCGTACAGATAGATTTGTTTTCAGTTATATTATGCATTGGGTATCAGATTTATACTTAATTTTCTTCTGTATCTGATGAATTAATTATTAATGGCATTCATTTTAGGTGGGAGTTATTTTTTTTTTTTTTTTTGTGGAATAAGGGCGGGAATGAGTGATTACAGTGCATATTTAATAACGATTTGTATTGCACATGAATTATAATTCACATTCGTAATAATGATGATACTCAGCATCAGCTAAATCAATTTATTCAGTTTAGAAATTATATACGGAAATATATAAAATCTTCACATGACTAAATTTCCTCCTTTCGATTGATTAATCCTACATGTATCTTTAATTGTTAATTAAATATTTATACCAAGCATCTAAATACTACATAACGCGATATCTTAGAAAAGGATTAGCTTTTATAACATATTTAAAATTTTCATGACACGAGTAATATTCTAAATTCGTGTATTGACTTAAACCAACTTCAATCTTGGGAAGTGTCTTAAGAAGGGAGTTTATTCACTGAACCTAGGTTTTTTTTGTAACTTTAAGTGTGATTAAAAGTGACTTCTTTATTATCCTAAAGCGAGCTGAATTGTTGTCAACAATGGAAGACCAGCAAGAAACATCAAGAGTGGGGGAACATCATTAATCGAAAAGTCTTTATGAAATATTTTTTTTCAAATTCGAATTCGTGATAAAGTTAATATGTTTAATCCATATTATGATACGAAGGTAAATAACAAAACACCTGGGGCATCTTTTTATGAGCTGGGATTGTTTGAAAAACCAGCCCGAATTTTCAGCGAAGCACCTGTGCCGCTTTATACAGCTTAAAGAATACAAAAACTTTCGTATACCCGGGAGACAGTATTACGTGCAAGTTCCGCACCGAATAAGACGTTGCAGCCACGGACTTAAAGAATATTTTCACGTTATTGGACAAAAAAGCCACATAAGTCACTCTATAACCGACATTACACAATATAAAGGATGAATCTACTGACATGACTTATCTACATAAATACCTCATTGTCCACAAGCTTTAAGAGTTATAAGTGAAGTGAGGGAGTTGAATGCTTGAATTTGAACAAATGTCCATTGTTCAATTGATAAATATCTTATTTGGACATATTCGATGTAACATATGTTTTTCGAAATTCCTCCAAATGCCTGGAAACGGCTCGTTCTCTTCAGAATTATAAAGGAAGTGGAACGCACGGGGGGCAATCAATTCATGGCAGAAATAAAAATGTCACTTCTAATTACAAATGTTTTCAGTCACATAGATTAACTTCCCCAATATAGCTTAACTTCGGAAATGGTGCGTCTGTTCGTTTGCACGTGTTTAAGGTATAACGTGGTTGCTGGCTAAGAACCGATAAACGGCGGACATATTTCACTCCATAAAATTTAATTTTTTATTTATTCTCATATTGACTTCTTGTGGCAATTTCACAGATAAACCATTAACTAAATGAAATAGCAGAAATGATAAGGTCTAAACAAACAAATCGTGTTCGGAATTAAATGAGCATACTTACAAATTACAATAAATCATAACTTTTTTTTTCATTTAATTTCTTCCCTAAGGTTAAGAGGAAAATACACGAAATAATTGATAAAGAAAATCATTGAGAGGTGTTTTTTTTTTTTTAAATGACGCAGGGCCCGATAAGGTTAAACGTTATCTGTTATGTAATTTCATAGGGCTAGCTATATGTAGGGAAGATGGAAGAGTGATAATGCTGGGTGAACAAATGCGGATGGACATATCCTAGTCATATTAAAAATAAATAATATTGGTCTTTTTTAAAAATCCCACCTAAGTAAGCATTGCTTTTCTTTATATATGTCTATAATTTAAGGGACTGAGAGGGGGACTTTGGCTAGGGATGGGTGTTTTTCGAATGCTGACATTTTCAATAGAAATTTATTTTGTTTTAATTGCTATAGTTTAGTTGATTAGTGTCAACACTCTACATTTGATGTCTTTTTCAGGTCGCATTTTAACTGACATCCCTTGCAAAGTTTGTCAAGATCACTCCTCGGGAAAACACTATGGTATCTATGCATGTGATGGCTGTGCAGGGTTTTTCAAGGTATAATTACATTTTTTCACTAGATTCTTGTGTATAAAGTTGCGCCTTGCAACAATTATCGATATCAACCCAGCTTTTGAAGTTTCATCTCTTTAGATTGATAAAGAGTTTTGAAATGTGTTGTCTATGCATGATGACTGCCATTGTTTTTGGGGGATGGGGGGATTGTTGTTGGTGATTACTCTTAAAAACGATAATTCAAATTTAACTGAGATCACACCTACACTGGAGGTTCGACACAATTACACACTTAAAAGATTATATAGGGCATTTGTACTTTACGGATATCTTTAAATTTGGTAATTCATTTTTCTTTAAAATCGGTTACGAAATCTTCAAAGTATATTAAATGGGTAAACAAATTAACAAAAAGAAGCTGATTTGATCAAAATTGGTAGTGTTAAGAGGGAGTCCTAAAACACTCGAGGTCCTTATTATTTCGGATAAAAAATGTCTTAATAAACGGGTATATTCAAGTGAACAAATATGACTTTTGCGAAACACCGAGTCAATATTTGACCACCTTAAGCCCACAGTAAGCGCAACATCACATTTTAAAGGCTGTGTGAAGGGCATGTTTGTGGTTGTTGACTGTTGCTCGACCAAAGTGAAATACACTGTGCTTATAAGTTCAGAGTGCGACGATACTGTATAATACCGACATCCTCTTTTCCCTTAATTCGACAGCAATGCGCCCAAAAACTGATTATTAATCAATAAATTGAAAACACTCGTGTACGGCTATAAGCTCTTTGTTTTGAAGATTGGTTGGATTTTCTGGGATATGTTTGCCGACGGATTTTCTCTTTGCGTTTAGACTTCACTTCAAACATAACAAAAAATTCTTTATTCATTGTTCAACCTTTGCCAGTTTTTAAAGTATTGCAAGTCTTGGGGTTGACTAGAATTTAATACCCGCAGGAACTAATCTGCACGGTGAAATGAGGAAGATATATCACAAATGCATGCATATCCGGGGCTTTCGTTGTTAAAATACCTAAATAATATATGATTTGTCGGAAAAAAATGTAATGATATTTTTCAAATGCACTTCAGCATTTTAAAACCTTGTTCTTTGTTTGTTTGTTATTTATCTATTCAGTATTTGTTTATTTCATGGTTTTTTATTGATAGAAGTAGATAAACAACAATCACATGGAATGTGTATTTACTTATTATTATTCATCATTATGTTTATCAGAGATCCATTAGGCGAAATAGACAGTACATCTGCAAGTCACGTGGTCAGGGAGCATGCCCAGTGGACAAGACTCACAGAAATCAATGTAGAGCATGTCGACTAAAAAAGTGTCTGGAGGCTGGCATGAATAAAGATGGTGCGTAATGTATAAAAAGTTTAAAACTATCCAAAGAAAAATTAAATAAAGACAGAGCTACATGTAGATTAAATAAAATATAATCTAATGTTCCTAATGCAGCCTAGATATCATGAATATGAACATCTTCAACGCAACAAATTTTCTTCTTTTTTTTTTAATGAAAGGATAATATAATATTGTTATCTAATAGCTGTTCAACATGAAAGAGGACCCAGGAATTCTACCATCAGAAGACAAGTCGCTATGTATCTTAAAGAGACTCGAGATTATGGGGCGTTTGTTGCCCAAGCACCCTTCCGTCCGCCATATTTACCCAGTTGTTACGGAATGGACCACATGAATAATGGCGTGGACATCGGTGCAGTGACTCCGCCCTCGCCCGTCTCTCCCGGAATTCTCTGCCAACCGACGCCTAAGGTACGAGAGAATTGAATAATTAATCATAATCAGATTAATTAGAGATGTAAGGGTTGTGGATAGGCTTCGTCTCTTAGACTTGAGGACATATATGTCAAAATAGGATAGCATGTCAGAACAAACTGTTCATAAAAGCAAGATAAATTCAATATACATGCTGAATGTAAATTGATTGTGAATTTTAAAGTCTGTAATCCGGTAAATGAATTAAAACAAGAAAAAATGTGACCGTGCCTTATATTTCTACCTACAGTACCCACATGAAATAATGCAGGCATACTCAAGCAACCCAGAGGCCATGTGTGAAGTGGCGGCTAGACTGCTCTTCATGAGTGTAAAATGGGCGAAAAACGTCCCCGCGTTCTTGGGACTGCCGTTCAGGGATCAAGTGTTGTTGCTGGAGGAAGGATGGAGGGAACTGTTTGTTCTTGGGGCGGCGCAATTTCAGATGCCCGTGGAGGCCGGGCCTTTACTTGCCGTAGCAGGTAATGAAAAATGGCGAGTTTTTGAATATTCATGTATAATTCTTTGTGATTAATTGCTTTAAAAATTTGTTTTTCTTCTATGGATAAAGAATATCCATATTTATTTATATTTGATTATTTGTTTGATATATTTACTCATTTCTTTATTTACCTCAGGATTAAATTCAGAAGATGCACCAGCTGAAAAAGTTGTCAACGTCATGACTGAAATTAGAGCTCTACAAGAGATCATATCAAAATTTAAATCTCTGCAAGTTGATCCCACCGAATTCGCCTGCCTTAAAGGCATTGTTCTTTTCAAAACAGGTAAGAAATCAAACTTAAACCTCATGTTGTTTTATTCAGGGTTGAAGAGTTTTTATGCTAAGACTTTCAGAATTATGTGTTCGCATAACCCAGTTCGTTACACTTTGGTGTCGGTTATAACTGCATAAGAATTACTTCAAAATTGAATTACTTCTGGTAAAACTAAAATAAAACTGAAGGAATATTGTAAAGCGGAAAATATATACACTTCATATTATTGAGGACGATGTTGATTCACTCAATTTACGTCATACAAAATTTCTTGCAGCTTTTGGAAATTCACAAAATTCAGAAGAAAAGTCTTTACGAGATATCCATACCGTGGCAGGACTTCAAGACCAAGCCCAACTTACTCTGAGCAAATATATTCAAGCCACCTATCCAACCCAACCTTTCCGGTTTGGTAAATTATTATTGTCGATCCCGACATTAAAAACAGTATGCGGAAACACGATTGCCGAGTTATTCTTCAGAAAGACAATTGGCAGTATCCCAATAGAACGTCTTCTTATTGACATGTTCAAATCCAGTGATTTCTGATGTTGGACAGCTTGTCATATTGACAAATAATTAGCGGCAAACACAGTTCGGAAATCAATTCCGGAAGTGGCTCCGGCCAAACAGGAGCAAAAACGGATCTCAAGCCCGACCGGCGTCGCTCATGTCAACAAGCAGTTAATATTTCTTAGGAAATAAAATCTGCCACTCATGAACGGTCATCAATCTATCCATTTTTGCTATATTTGTTTTCTCATTCAAGTCTATGAGTAGTGAAATTTTAAAATCAAATTGGCAATTAGTTTTATTTAATCTGATGAGCAAAAATCAATGCGCTGTTTATCTGATCACGGGTATCGCCGGAGCTCTCCGATATCAGCGTTCAAATTCGGAATACAATGCCTTTGATTAAGTCATCTCCAAGCAGGGAACAAAAGATTGGGGTGAAAATGATTCTTGAAATCCACACGGCGAATGAATTCATCTCCGAGGGTTGTTTTTCTCTCGCCATTCTTAAACACTCGTGAAATCAAATCTCTTCCGCAGCGAAAATACTAACTAAACAGAATAACATCGATGTGCGCTAATGCAATACAAGCATTACAGGTATAATAGGGCCAATTTCTACCCGAGCAGATAGCAATTAAATTCCAGTTTGCCCGTAGCGATGTACAATGCTATTTTCCAAACGTATTTCACGGTTAATGTGTTAATAAATACGTTTCTATCGTAACTTTTATTTGAATTTGAAGTATTTCCCTATAAAACGTCTGAATTATTTACACACGTTTAATCCGTTTTGTATAGTGCATTGGCTGATTTTCACCTATTAAGAGTGACAAGTTGGAGACCCTTTTCCCGGTTTTTTCGTGAAAGTGTTACCTTTCCAGATTTTTCTTAGTGCTATCAGACTAATGGTGCATCTGTTTATTGCAAGAAAGAGTGCTTATGTTGATATCTTCATGAAATGTAAAAAGGTTTTTGTTCCGAAGTAAAAACTTTAGCGAAGTTATACAATACATGTGTGAACATTTGTTAGATTTAGAGGTTTTTATTATATTTATACATATTCTTATACATCATTATTTTGTAAAAAGAATGTCATGCATTTGCATATATCTCATATAATTTTTTTTATATCATTCTCATTGCATACATGTATATTTTCCATGGGCCGTTTGGGCGTTAAATACAAAAGAAATACTTACATTGTGCCCTTAAAGGGAAGAATCTTGATGCGATCGCGAGCATTGTATAATTGCAGATTTTTCAACTGCTTGTTAAGCTTTCTTGCTACTTGGAAAAAAATCTTTGTGTATTTGTTCTGTTTGAAAAAAAGAAGATGGTGCATTTCGTTATTTTTTCTTCCATGCATTTTACATAGTACGCACAAATCATTCTTGTTAAGTTTGAGTGGACTCTGATGCAACATAGGGCTAATGTCAATGGTTGGTGCATTTATATTAAGAATATCAAACCCAATGATTAAACTTGAATTTTAAGAGTCTATCTGTATGTACACGAACTCGTGCGTTATTTTCACCACACTGTGGGTGCAGATTCTAATTGATTTTCAATTGTGTCGTTGTGCAATATTGTTGGTTGTGAATATAAAATGTAATATATGTGCTCAAATGTTAGAAATGTAATTATAAAATAAAATCATACGCTGAAAAGTGACTGAGTGTGTTATCAAAGGATTTCTCTGAGAAGCCAGAGATTGATCTGAGTATTAATTACAGATCCAGGTACCCAGGACAGTCCCGAAACATCGGGGTTACGTTTGGAATAATTTTGCTGAATTCTTGTGCACAATGAAATATGGATCAATCCTTGCATTGTTTTAAACAGAGCAGACAGGGCGATTTCAAAAGGGAATACTGGATTATTTGCCGAGTAATTTGTTTAACAATCACGGAACATGTTTACGTACCTCTATCCTGACCTTTAACCGTATATCATTAGTTTTCTAAATTTTAAAAGTGCACGTTTCCAAAGTTTATTTTTATTTAGTACTAGATGAAACAACAATTAAATAATATTGCATAGAGAAAGGATTTTTTGATAATGTGTGTTTGAATTTTTGAGCACATGAATTGAATGAACGATATCTTTAATTCAAATGAAATTAAGAAGAGGTTTTTTTTAATAATTACGTACATTAGTTAGGTTATATTTATTGATATCATATACAGTAAATAAAACTTGATTATTAGGAAGTCACTTGGAGCTCCAAATCAAATGTTCCTTATGTAACATAAATGATCTCTCTCCGTATTGAAAATTAGATATGCATCCCGCCATGCCGAATAGTTGACTAAAGACAAAATGAACGATCGTTCTTAATTTCAAAATTTGAAACTCAGTATTGCGAATGTGTTTATAATGTATCCTCCGGTGGCAACGCTCGAGGCGGAGCTGATTTTTGGAGGGTGAATAAAGCTTCATACGCCTTGAACATTCATGTAATGGACGAGTTTTATACCGTAACAAATTTGTCTTGATATTTGACTAAGAGGTCACAATATTTATCTACGATACGTATCTTAGACGTCATTGTATGTATAACCAACGATGGGTTTAAGTCAGAAAGAAAATTACTATGAATTACACAGAAGAAACATCGTCGATTCTCCTAACTGTGGGGTATGAGAGGGGAAAGAAAGAAAATAATCATATATGCTCTCTCTCTCTCTCTCTCTCTCTCTCTCTCTCTCTCTCAGATAGAAAAACTGCAAGAAATGTTATGTTCAATGAATCAAATACAAGAATTAAGAATTATTTGTTATTGATACGCCGATTTTACTTTAGGGCATCGACAATTTGGGGTATGAAACTAACAGCAAAATTTTCAATGTTGTATTGAATTCAAGCAGATTCTCGTGAAAGTAATATATTTCACGTTATTATGTACATGTATAATTATCGTATCTATTCTGCCTATGTATATGCTTTAATATGACAATTGTTATCAATCATTCTCAGGTAAGAATTTTTTGTACATCATATATGCAATGAAATATGTACAAACCAAATCTGGAGGGGTTCTGTACAGGAGGAGGGATACGATTATTAATCCAGGAAAATACGATGTTTATCCCTCCTTCGGTCACATGACCAAATAAACCAATCAGATTAGTTTTTTAATATGATATTGTAAACATGATGAATACGTTTTAACGGGTGAAGAATCTAATAATGATTATGGAGAGACATTTGGTGTACGATTGTGATAGAATGTTTAGTCACTTATTAAATGTTAATTTCCGTTAAAATTACAAATTGAATGAACTTTTTTCTTCTTCTTGGGACTCGAAAATTAAAAGGAATAGAAAGGTTTTCACGCTTCATATAACTTGAAAATTATCGATATCATAATCAATCAATTTCGATTACGATCAATATCCTATTATAGCTTAGTATTTAAGTAATTCCCCGTGTATTTGGAAAGTTGCGTGTTCAGCTGTTTTATATAAGGATCTTTTATCACGTATCGATGTTTATCTAACAACAACTTAAAACTTCATCATTTAATAGTTATTAGACTATTATGCAGTCATAAAACATTTAAATGATTCCAGGAAAAAAAATCAAAAGTTTTATCATTGAAATATACATGCAGTGAATTTAAAAGCTAACTTAAAGTTAACCTGTTACACAACAAAAAACCTTTCCTGTCTTTAAAAAATTACCAAATGTCGTCTGCGGTATCCGATTTGATATCCGTCTGCCACAAACATCTGAGAATTACCCAAAAGTCAAATATTTAACTGCAGGCTAAGCTGTCTAAACAATCCCGTCTGAATTAACTATTATTTGGTGCAGATTATCCTGTTACTCTTAAGGTCTGTCATTGTGAGGGTGCAGGTGCGCGATTATGGGGAAAGTTAATCAGAAAAGGAATTAATCTTTAATACACATAAATTAAGCATATTTTTTAATCGCTATGACATGTGTAAGAGGATCAATGCATTCATGAGGTCGTACAAGAGTTCTTACGAAGTCTTAAGTAAAAGTTAGAACATTGCGTCGAACAAAAGAGTAAGACTTTTATACATTGTCTTGCCTAAGGTCAAAAGACGGTAATATTTTCTTAATCACCGACAATGCCTCTTGATCTTTTTTACATGAATTGTAATGCAATCGGTATAAATTCTATTTGACATTTGAAGTTCAATTCCTTTCATAAATACGTCTAATCCCTTTAGTGTTTTATTACTCTCTCTGTAAATATAATTTTCCTTTAAAAATCATTTTACAAGACAGGAATTTTAAAGTGGTGTCTCAGAGGTGTCAAAAAAATCTTGTAAGCATGAGAACCAATTTCAGATGCAGAAAACTAAAAGCCATTATTTTAAAATGGAGATTTTCATAGCCCCAAGTGAAAAGGTATTTCAACTGTATGAAATAATTAACAAGGGATGTACACGAAACACGAATAACAGGTGACTGTTATCAATTTTCACAAATGACCAAGAAAAGCCTACAATTGCCTGTCAATTCACTGTCTAACTGTCAACGCATCTCAATTGATCGCCATTTTGAACGAATTCGTAATATCATCCAATCATCTTTCTTCCTACTCTCACACCGGAATCACTTAAGCTTTTAGAAGTCAATTAATCGTGATACTAAATGCCGAAACCTTCACGCCACATCAGACAATCCGGTGACGGGTCTGTCCGGAGGCGAGAGCGATACCAGCTTGTTAATGCTACATCAACTACTGAAAAGGCTGTCAACAAAATCCAGGCTTTTTCATATCCCTCTTATTTGGGGGATCTGTTTTAAAAGTAATTCAAATGAGGTGACATAATTAACTCCAGGTGAAGTTAGTTTTTGTCAGAAATTTTCAAATTGCTTTCCGGTTTTTGAAATCAAAGACTAGCGAACGTTTCATAAACGTGTGTGAAAATTTAAACTAAATTATGCTGCTATTAAAATGTCCGGCAGATTATCTAGTAATGGTATGTGATATAAGAGAGCACACTGAAAACCTCTGCAGGCTTACATGTACATTGTAATACAGTAATCAATCAGATATTTTAATTTCATATATATGTGTGGTTCGTGCTTTCTACCACTATGCCCGTAGAAAATTTTTGCTTGTAAATGAAAACCTGTAGAAAATGAAAATGTTCTTATTTTAATAGGTTTTTTTTTTTTTTACATTAAACTTCATGATGCTCTTGAAGCTTAATGAAGACAAACGTTACCGAACATCACATTTGTTTTGTTTTGCAAAAGTACTCCATACCTTATGTGATTACCTCTATCAAGAGTTATTCTCATCACCAAACCGTATTAATAATTCAGTAACAAAATTATCTAAACTAATTCTTGATGCACTATCTGCAATATTGAACGTAGCAATTTCTATATTTCCCTTAAACTCATGCTTTTCTCCTGAGCGTCTTATGTACACACGGGAGCTTGAGTAAACACGATCGGGTGTCGGTACCCTCTGCTAGACGATCTATTACACCCCTAGGGGTGCGCAATTAAAAAACTTTATATCTTTTGAATAAATAATATTTCTGAAACAGTCAGAAGTAAGGGGTGTATGAATAGGTATCAGGTGTCGGGGTTTTTCGATCCCTACAGAAAAAGCCGTCGATTTCTCGGCGTTTGATGAGATGTCATGCGTAATTATTACATTTTTTTTACCTCCTAGATATACTTTACCTTGAAAATCTAACCGGGTAATACAACACTGGCGGCGAAGTCAATGAGACACCGCGCAGCGATGCCTGGCACCTCAAGTGAAAAGAAGACTCGGTGTGTGTGAATGCATTTTGACGTATTCTAGGGAGCTAGATTCTTTAAAAATGATTTTATTCTAAATTCTCATATCTAATAATCGTAAGATGTGCTGGTGGGTTAGTTGTCGTACATGTACTAATGGACGGCGCTCTATGAGGCTGTTTTGGATAGAGTATTTTAGACCGTGTATAATTCAAGAAAAACGTGATGAAAAGTTTTTCGTAAGTCTATTTTACAAATTTAAAAACAAATCTTTGTATGATGATAAACGGTCATTCTGGGGCTGTTTGATAGCCTCTCTGTATGCTAATTGGCGATGCAGGTGGCATATCAGAGGGGGATGTGAGCACAACACGAGAAAATACATCAAACAGCATCAATGAATACATTTTCTCTTATTTGTTTATCTCCAATTAAAATCACTAAGTTTTGCAACTTTTGTTTGACAGAATCAATGTCTCTGTGGCCTTTCAGCTCAAACAATCCTAATTAGAAATATCCAAATACTCTTTCGCGCTGAGACAGATGATCGGTATGGAAGAAACACGCACGTGATTTAATTTCATTTATGGACCTGAATCAAAAGTAAACATTAAAAATGTGAAGAAGCCATTGATCCAATGCGAAAGTGATTATAACATTGAAACCGACAAATGATCAAGACTTTATTAGTTTTTATTTTCCAAATAAATCGGTAACAAAATATAAAAGGGCAAGGGATGAAGTGGATAATTGTAATTGTTTAAGTATAATTACTGGAATTTGCACCTGCTGAGTTCCAACTTTAAGGTAGTAAATCAATGATTTTTGCCTCAAAATAGAGATGTCAAAATTAAACCCAGTGTCTCTAGTTCTTTTATTTACCGGGTCCAGAACACTGGCGGTGCCACTGTGTTTGGGGATTAAATTTAATGATGAAGTTTCACTTTATATGTGTCATCGATTTTTTCATTAATTAAACAGAATCAAACATTAAACAGAAAACAAGACAAAGAGGACATGAATTGAATTGAATTTCCAATATTTTTTTGTTTTGTTTCTGTCAGTATAGTACTACATATCAGTATACATGTAATATATAATTATGCATTAGATACACGCTACATAAGGTATGCTGAATGTGTCAAAATATTTGTATGCCCCCCCCCCCCTTTTTTTAAAATATCTAAATGCAATTAAATTGTACATGTATTTACTAAAAAGGTTTTAAAGATCAAAAATTGCGATTTGAGAACCATTTTGTAGAATGTCTTAATAAAAGCGAGATAACTCTTTCATCATCTCGCGTCGCTCGGAGTTCATGAACGGCTAGGTTTTTATTTCTCGTGTGTGTTATTTCCTTTCTGCACAATAAACATGTCCGGGAATCAACAATGTATGTTTTCCATGTTTCTGAAGAACGTGAGGCTGATTCACCGGATACGCGATGTCCTTCGTTTCCTATTTTGTATTTATAGTTGAGACACTAAGAGTATAGCATCTACAAACGTAAAATCACAACAGGTCTGTATAGTGATTGTTTTGTTTTAAAAGATAAAAATCTCCAGAAAAGAGTAAATTAAGCGTAAGGTTATATATCTGTACATGTATTGAACAAATATTAAATCTTAATTCAGCTTCATATAATGTACATTTAATTATACAGTCTCATAATGTCTGTCAATTTCAACATGAAACTAATGTGTATGAAAATGGTACAAACTCTGCGTATAGAATAGCAGAAAAGTTATGATTCTATTCTATCATTCAAGAACGAACATGGAGCAAATGGTAAAGCGCACACCGAAGAACACCACGACTCCACGGGCCCAACACCATAAGGTAGCCATTATTCTCTTTAGAGAAGTGGGCAGGCATAGCATTTTACACGTTCCCAGTCCCGGGTTTGAATTCCCTATTAGCAGTAGAAAAAAATGTACATCCGAAGTCGGAAAAGGGGGGAAATAATAAACACACATTTTGCTTCTTGTAAAGCTTTTTGACATTTCATTTTCATTGAAACATGTTGTCTTATTGATATCAACAAGAATAATCCTATTTTATTAAAACAAAAAGCTATTCGAGAACCAAAATGCGTGTTTATTAATTTTTCCAAATTATCCGACTCCGGATGTTCAGGTTTTTTTTTCTACCGACAACATAGACTAAACCTGGGACTGAGAACATATGAAAATGGATTAACAGCGATTAAGTGTTGATTTCCTTGTGAATAATACAGTACATGCATTAATGCAGTGGCGGATATAAATTTTAGGTAAATCGTGGCATCTTGTTTAGTGAAATTTACTAAACGATAAAAGAAGCAATAATTTCTTCCACTCCCGGAGAAATGAATGACAAAATCTTTTGATTTCTTGAATTATTTTATTGGGAGAACTTAATTTTTTCCAAAAACCCTTAAAACTTGCGTCGTTTTATTTATTTCACCCAGACCCCCGCCTCATAAAGTGGCATCCCCCGTAGCCACAATCCATGGATCCGCCCCTACATTAATGTTAAAGTTGTGGAAATAACGTGTTTGTTAGCGTGAACCGTCACCGGTTTCGGCATTTACACGTTTTCCAGAATCAAAACATGAAGGTTTGTGAAGAGAAGTGGACGTAGGCTATGCCTGTCCACTTCTCTAAAGAGAATAGGTAGCCGTATAAACTAAATTAGATTAAATGTCATAATCGCTAGCTTCAGTAAGTACAGTCACGTGGCAACTGAGCATTCTCCTAAAACATTTTATACAAAAACCATATTACAATAAAAAAGAAAGAACGAAAAAAGCTTTCCATGAAGCCAATGTCTCCTCAGTTGTAATGAAATAAAGACTAATTGTTTTAAAAACGTCAGCGCTTGCTTTTAAATTTTTCAAACTAATCTTATATTGTTGTATAGAGAGATAACACCTTTTTAAATAAAGAATTGCGTATACAGGCACTTGCATGTATATATAGAGAATAAGTACTCTGTACTTAAGACGCTAGAGATCTACAGAGATCCACGTCCGAATATTCGCCCGTGAACACACCGAGGCTTACTAAGTCATCTTTAATCTTAGGATAGTATCAATCTCATATCTGTCATGTAAATATACAATGTAGTATACATGTATATGAATGTAGTATATAGTAAAGAGGAGAAAATCTTTGGCTGGACCGGGAATCGAATCCGGGACCCCTGCATTACTAGTCAGGTGCTCTAACCACTGAGGTATCCAGGCCGATATCCACGGTCCGTATAGCCCCAATTACTACAACTATTTTATAGTAGATATCACGTGTTCCTTGACTATTTTATAGTAGATATCACGTGTACCTTGACAATGTCATAGTAGATATCACGTGATCCTTGACTATTTTACAGTAGATATATCATGTACCTTGACTATTTCATAATTGATATTACGTGTTCCTTGAACACTATTTAACTAGGACCTATTATGAATTAATGGGATAAACCACATTTTAAAAGTGGATAAATTAGTGTTCTGTGGCCATGGTACATGTAGTCAAGCTTCCTGAAACATAAAAAAAAAACTGTTAAAAGAGACGCCATAAATTGAAGAGAAATATTTATTTGTGTTTCGAATTTCCTCCATTGTTTACATATTATTATAATAGGTAAACGTGCAATATCCTTGACCCAGGCGCCTATGAATAATTCTCATCACTATTTATTAATTTTATCTGTTGGTTCAGATACAGAAAGAAGTACAGGTAAGCATGAATTGTAATTCATTTATCTAACTCTTTGATAAACTCTATACATGTACCAGTATTAATCGTGATTTATTGTTTAATGCTTAGCTCCTCAGCTTTTGAGCACAACTGCGCGGAGTTCTACATGTATCTAGACTGATTTTATTGATCCAGACACAGTATATATTCATTACTTAAAAAGACACGTACTACAGCTCATCTTGCGCAAAAATCGTGAAATGACAATTTTCCCAGAGCTTTCTCTATTTTTGTGAGAGAGTGGATAGATCCAGAATTTTTACAGATACTGTGAGAAACGAGGTAAAACCAGAATGAGATAAAACTCATACGTGAACTAATATTTACTTTGGGATCAGTATGACCGTTGGAAAACAAAGAGCTAGGAGAAACGTATGCATGACTTAGTGGCGGATCTAGGATTTCCGAAAGGGGAATGTGAAAGTCAAATATTAGCCAAAATATCAGGCTTTCTGGGTGCCAAATCTGAAGTTTTATCTGCCATTGGGATGAGTCGCAAAGACACTGTAAGTTTTATCTGAACACGACACATGTTAATTGTAAAAACATTGGTAAAAGGGTTTCTGTTAAAATAACATTACTTATTATAAGGAGCAGGGAATAATCTCATACTTGGAAGGTGAGTGTGGACCCCCTTGAAGGGATATTTAAATAATTTTCTACACAACACCTTTGCTGCCAGTCAAAATCAAGTGATTCAAAAGCATTCACTTCATAAGCATTCAAAAGTCCGAATCAGCATGAAGAAATCTTTGAATTCCGTACGATCTTCGAAGCGAAATTGAGAGTAAATTGATGAATCCAAAACGTTCAAAATTGTCAGTATTGATATGATTTTTATCATTTTATCAAAACACTCATTCAAATGTGGAAAGCCTATCCAATTGAAAAAAAAAATCAATGTCGATTCAAATTTTGAAAGGGTTTGGAAAGGAGTTACATTTTGTGGTGGGAGGATGCTTTAATCAAAATGTTCTAACTCTGCACGATTTTACAGTTTCTATTTTATCCAATATATCGTCGATCTTTATACCCCTAGGCGTGTATTTCAATTTTGTTACTCTTTTACAAGTAGTAGAGACTTAGAATTAATTCAAATGTTATAAAGTAATTATTTTGTTACTGCCTTGACATTGACAACAGACACAAACTTGACCAGAAAACCCTTTACAAAGGGGGAAATTTTGTTTTTAAATACCATCCAGTCAAACACAAACTCCATTTGGCATGCTTGTCATACCATTTAATGATACATTGGAGAAAGTACAAATATAATACAATGTATGCGCCGATGATGATAATATGGCAGCATAAGATAAATAAATATAGATATTAAGCAATAGAAATACCATCTTGATTCAAGGGAGCCTGGAAAAAACAGTACCCCCGGAGACAGCATTCTATGCAGAATTATGCTTATCTGTCAACAATCACTCAGGATAGGGATTTTGGAGTCTGCAATGCACATCCACAGTCGATGAACCTCTGCTTGCATTGATCCACGACATGACGCTGAAACGAGGAATTAACAAACCGGAAACGACAACTGAAGAACAGACAGCATTACAAAATTGACAGAGATACTAAGGGACATAAAAATTGAGGGGAAGAGGGAGGGTGGGTGTAAAATAATTTATTTTTGCATCTGCTCTGTTCGAATGACGAAATGAAAAGGAGTAATCTATGACATGCGCGAAATGAAAATAGGAATTCCGTACGACGAACCCGATCCATTTCCAATTTAATCAAGATAAAGGTGAACGAAATAACCTGGTTTATCCATATTAGATAAGCCCCATTAATTTCGTTGACATTTTCTTTCCAAACAGAACACCAATGCTTTTTAAATGTCTATAGTTTACCCGATATTTTGTATAAGAAATACATATTTTGACCAACGATAAGTGACAATACCGGTACTACTTTGTGTACTTTTAGTGCTAGTTGGTTTTATTTGTTTGTTATTATTATTCTTTGTATATCTTTATATAGCTTTTGCCATCTTATGTAAACATTTTCGTTTGCCCTAAAAAAAAATTACAATCTAATTTCGTTTTTAGTGATATATATATATATATATATATATATATATATATATATATATATCCATATTGTGTTTTTTAAAAAAATCACAGTGTCCGGTATAAAATATTAAAAGAAATAGAATAAACAGTACACAAAGTTAAAAAAAAAAACGAATTCGTTTATGACGTCGTTATGTACGTGAAATGTTAGGACGCCTTTATGTACTTTTTATTCTATTTCTTTTAATATATATATATATATATATATATATATATATATATATATATATATGTCTTTCTCATTATATTCGCTGTATAGGAAATCGGAGTGTCAGACTCATGTGTGAAGGAGGTCTTCCGTTTCATTATAAATACCAACAGGTCTCCAAAACCCAAAATGCACAGGGCCCATAGAAGCATCAAAGAATCGCTGGACCAGTTGGTAAGAGATCATCACCTTTATTTCAATGATTTTAGATGATTTTAGATGATTGTACACCTTTCTTTTGATTTATAGAAGTCTGCTTAGTACAATGTATTGCACTGTAATAAAGTCGTGGTAAATTATACAAATAAACATCGTACCCACGAGAAAATATCTCGTACTCACGAGATGTTCAAAATCTCCGAATCACGAGAATAGATATCCATTTATTCGTGTCGTACGTAATCAAATGATAATTATCTCAAAATATAAGATGTTGAAATTAAGAGTTAATGTAATGGCGTAAAAAGTAAACAGAGGAAATTTAACTTAATTGTTTTCTGTTACTGGATACAAGCACAAAACTAATTTGGGCAACTTAATCGGAAATCTTACCATTACGAGTCGAATCAGGGCGTACCACAAAACGAGAGACTATGTATAATACAATTGTATATGTGATCGACAAACTATCGAAGATGAACAACATTTCGGACCGTGATAAACAATATGCATTGTTTTTCTGGTGATATTGGATTTGTAGAATATATTGAGCTTACCGGAGCTTGGTTATGATCAGCGACACTTCCCGCCAGCATACTTCAGGTATCACAACGGTAATTATTTTCACTATATATTACTATAGAGGAAAAAAATCATTAAAAATCAGTTTACAAAATTGATGCCGAATAACGCAGTCGGAAACGTTCTATGTTACCTATCTCGTCTGCCGACACCAGAAAAACAACACCCTACGCGGCATTTTCGAAAAAAAAAATTACCCGCAAACAAGACTACCCTCAAATCCACGTGTTTTTCACATGTGTGTAAACAGCCGGAGTGCACCTCAGGAAGTAGCCTCAGCTACCAATAGCAAATAGTTCCTTTGTATACACTTGATTATTTCTACAAATTACACAAAATTCCCTAATCAGGGGTACAAAAATTAAGAGAAAAGAAGAAGAGGAAATGAGAAAAATCGCGCAAGGAAAAAATAATCTTTAAATATATGGAACTACAATTGACTATGTTCATTTTGATTGGATAATTACCGGTGTGATACCTTGATGAAGCGCGTTATATATTAAACTGGTTCCCCGCTGATTAATCACTGTTCTTTATCTTCACCTTTCATAGTAAGATAATTCAGAAAACAAATATTCTTTTCAGAAGAAAAAAAGCCAACACCGGAAATTTAAAGGGAAACTAAAGGTCATTTTGTTCATTTTCTTTCTTTTTTTAAAGAATTAAAATGAGTCCAAATGACAAGTATAAGTCATTTCCTGTAAACGATAAATGCATTTATTTCCAAGTTATAAAACAATTTTAATCATCAAATTACGTCCCCCAAATTTCGTCAAAAATTCAGTCTGCTATTTACGTTGGCTTGTAGTGTAAGTTTTAACATCCATGCAATCATTTTTAAGTTGATAAATATAATTCATTTATCGTTTCTACAATATTAGAAATGAATAGGATGATTTGGATGAGAACAACAGCAATATGAAGGAAAAAACGAGCAATATTACTGTCTCTTTAAGTAAAATATCCATTATATTGTTTGTGCAGTATGATCGCCAGGCGGGATGGCTGAAAAATGAAGATGTTGTCGAGGTCTATCATAATGTGAAAAGTTCAGTAAGTGAAGAGGATACGCAACGTTTACATATCATCATCATCATTATTATCACTACTACCACCATCCTCAATTTAAACAATATTTTATTCAAAAATGAATAGGATTGGGCAGCAGGCACAGCCTAATTTAGCCCTCTCTCTACCACCACCATCACCATCATCGTCGTCATTATTATTCTTAACATTATTATTATTATTACATGTATTATTATTATTAGCATTGTTTCTATTATTATATGTATTTGAAGGTGGCTCTCATACATTCACTATTCTTGATATTCCGTGCTTGTTTGGATAAAGGTTTACCCAAGAATTTGAAACAAATCGTTATACTCTGATGCACACTACGTTGATTTCTATATTTCTGTCTGATATTTCAAGTTTGCATGTTTGGAATCTTCTTGTCTTTGTTTCCTGCTTTCCTGTTTTGTGAAGTTTTAACTTTATTTTTGCAATGGTAAGTTGGTGGTCACTTCCAACATCTGCCCCTCGATATACTCTAACGTCTTGCAATGGTCTTTTAATCTTCGAGTTGATGACTACATGATCTATCTGGTTTTGATAATTTTCATCTGGAGATGTCCAAGACAGCTTGTGTATCTCCTTATGTAGGAACATTGTGGTGTGATGACATTGTTGTTAGTGCCGCAGAGGTCTACAAATCTATCACCATTGTCGTTTCTCTCACATGTTGCCCCATGCCCCTACTGTCCCATCCTCACCATCCTGCATGGTTCCTATCTTGGCGTTCCAGTCTCCAGGTAAGACTAGTAGGTCATGTTTCGGTGAACTCTGCATAACCGCTTTGAGTTGTTCAAAGAAAATGTCCTTGTCTTTTGTGTGTACCTCGTTTGTTGGTGAGTACACTTGCCAAACTGTTGTTTTGATGTACTTTGACCAGAATCGTGCAGTTATTATACGGTCATTTACTGGGGTCCATTCATCCAGGCATTTTGTTGCATCTTTGGATAGTATTATTACTACACCACTCCTATGATTTCCATCGTTCCCTCCAGAGTACAATATTGTATCTCCTGTTGTTTACTTCATCTTCCCTGTCTCCGTCCATCTACACTCGCTCAGATAATTAAATAAACAAAGATTAGCTACATATATTATATAACTCAGTAACGGTTGATTAAAGGAAGTGAACATGAAAATGTGACAAAAGATTTTAATTTGTCATTATGATGTATATAGTGAATTCTGAATTATGCTGTATATAGTGAATTCTGAAAATCATTAAGATGTAGCTTTCTTCAGTAGGGAGATATTTCATAAAGATTAACGAATCTTTTATATTTAAAATATTTTCAATCCCTGGGAGACGTCTATGTATGCGTGAAAATATTCCCGAGTGGGACGTCCCATTAAACAACATACTATCAATCAACCCCTGGGAGCGTCCATATCAATATCAAAGTACTGTAAGTACTGAGAATCGTTAGGCTTGGTTTGTAATGATGCTGTATGGATATACAAGTTATGGTAATAGCTATTAACATATCAAAACAAACTGTTCAATAAGTTGCTGCAATTGCTAAATAAAGGAAAGAATAAAGTATTCGCCATTACTCAAACCAAACGGTATGTATGGCGTGATTTGATTGGATGCCTTGGAAAGCCAAAGCGCGATATTTTGAAGGCTTAGAAATGCGACTAAATCGGCCAATGGGGAAATGAGAGTAAGCGAATCGAAATCTTGGCTTACGAAGATGGTCTTCAAGATACTGGAACTTTGATGCGTAGCTTTTGTTTTCCGCGTGTGGAGGTAATTTAGTATACATGTATACAACGATTAAAGTATTTTGTATGTGGAAGTAATTATGTCTTCCCTCTTTCAGGGGAAGACATATTGTTTTGTACTTTGTGTCCGTCCGTCTGTCACAAAATCTTGTGAACGCTTCTCCTGTTATATGGTTTATCGGATAGACTTGAAACTTTGTACAATGCTTCATTGCCATTTGTAGATGTGCATATTGGTGGGACAGGAGGATCCAATTATTTTCCTAAAAGTTAAAGTGGATCTAAGAGGGGTGGAGGATGTTAAGATACCTTGCGAACGCTTCTCCTCCTATATGGTTTATCCGATAAACTTTAAATTTTGTACAATACTTCAATGTCATTTGTAGATGTGCATATTATAGGGACAGGGGGATCCAATTGTTTTCCTTAAAAGTATGGTGGAGCTGAGGGGTGGAGGGTGTACAATAGTTTGTGAACACTTCTCCTATGTGGCTTATAGGAGTTCATAATGTCTAAGTTCCTGCTCATGCTTTCTCCTCCATACCATTCAGTACATTAAGGTGAGGAAGTTTCATTTGGAGCACTTTCAATTTGGGGAGCTGGGGAGACGTTTGTTTTCATAAAAATAATCTCTGGTTTAATATACTGTACATGTATACAACGATGAATGTACTTTATGTGTGTGGATGTAATTTAAGGAATATCAAGAAGAGTGTATTCTGTGTGAAGAACAGTGATCAATCTGATAAATCCCATAAAGAATAAAAAAATTATGAATAGGACAAACATGGACCTCTGAACACACCAGATTTGGGATCGAGTGTCTAAGAGGAAAATGCATCCCTTGCTGACCGGTCACCCACCAGATCTTGTCACAAAGCTTCGTCATTAATTCATCCTGCAAATGGTCATGAAAAGTGGTTTTGTGATTTCATTGCTAAAAGTTCTTTGGGGTGTTTTTTACACCACTTCTTGCGAAAGTTGTTACACAATACCTTCATAGTTCATATTTTTGTGAGGAACGAAGATAGGGGCTTGGTATACTCCGACAAGTTAGAGCCTCCGACTCTAATATCCGATCTTAATATTTTTTTTTAACGAGCTAGTTCCGACTGAATCTCGGTCGGAATATAATTTGAGTGAAAATGATAGTCAACAAGTAATTTTCAGGAACTTGTGTATTTCCAGGAGGTAAAACAGTCAACAGAAATCTTCCATATGTATGCATCAGTGTTCATTAATCAAATCCATCATAGTTTAAGCCTTTAACCAGAATTTGTTTTCATTTCACGTCATATTTATTTTGCGGATCGTTTTTCAAAAACGAAAATATTGCATCGTTAGTTCTTTTTAAAAGGAATTATGACACTATCATAAGGCTCATTATTACAACTGTATTTTAAACGAACTTGGCATTAATTCCACTTTTGGTAATCGTACTTATACTCCAACTGCCCTTTCAAAAGATGAAATTCTTCAAAACCATGCTTCAGTTTTAGACACATTTAATATCCGAGTCAATGGGTCAAATGAATATGAGTTACCGTACCTATACTGCATTCCTAAACTACATAAAAACCCTTACAAACAAAGATACATTGCTGGATCCAAGCCCCTATCTTTGCTCCTCAGAAAAATATTAACAGCTGTGAAGGCGAAACTTCAAACTTACTGTGCGACTACATATGGTACAGGGGTTTCAACAGTCTCGATTGAAGTCAGCATTTCGAAAATTCTATTATCGTTGTAACGATCTAGTTCGTCAATACAACCTATCATTGGGTCAAATGCTGTCTGACGTGTTTCATATCGATTGTTAAGCCGTTCTTGGCACACTAATTTTGTCTACAGATAACTCCGTTTACCTGATCAGGATATAGGGCTCACGGCGGTTGTGACAGGTCGACAGGGGATGCTTACTCCTCCTAGGTACCTGATCCCACCTCTGTCGTGTCCGTGTTTGCTCAACTATCTAGTTTGTATTGCTTATAGGAGTTATGAGATTGATCACTGTTCGTTATCTTCGCCTTTCGTATGCCAGAAGTGGTGTTAATCAAATGTGTATTCTAAAAAATTCTAAAGAACTTTTAGTAAACTTGAAATCGCAAAACTTTTCTCAAATCAATAACATCAAAACCTATGATTTTTCAACACTATACACGACCATTCCTCACGATAAATTAAAGACTAGAATTTTTGACATCATAGACAGTTGCTTCTTCAAAAATGGAAAAAGGAAATATTCATATCTAGTGATCAATCATCCAAACACTTACTTTGTTAAACACCACTCTGATTCCACGCACAAGTACTCTGAAGTTGAAATTAAAAATATGCTAGAGTTTCTCATTCACAATATTGTTATGCTCCAGGAATTTGTTAGGAATTTATTGCATCGTTGTTGATGTTATCAGAGATTTCATAGAAGGAATAGGCTTATATGGCATCGTTACTAGTTTGAGATATTTATTTAATTTATTGCATCGTTGTTGATGTTATCAGAAATTTCATAGAAGGAATAGGCTTTTATGGCATCGTTACTAGTTTGAGATATTTATTTAGATTATTGCATTGTTATTGATATTATCAGATATTTTATAGAACTTGTGGTAATGATATTAATATATCTATTACTGCAGTAAAATAGTTTAATTCTCCTACATTCTGAGTTGTTGAGTTACACTCCGTTGTTTATATACGGCGAATACTTTAGTACGGTACTGTACAAACACAGTATTATTTTCATACGAAAAGAGTATTAAATCATCAAACTACATCATCTAAAGAGTATGATTACAACATGGAAGATTCCTATCAACTATTATACAACTTTAAGGTATTAGAAGTTGAAAATTAACGTAGTTAAACAACCCCAGACAGTTGAATACTTCGACGAACATCGTAAACGCACGTGCTCAGCACCTTCAAATCTCAGCGAGATTTTAGTTTTAATACGTCTTATCATGCAATAAGAATATGTTAGGCAAGACCTACAAGTGTCAAAAACTTACATTTAACTCTCTTGATGATGTTAAATATCGGAGATAATCCGTATCAGCCGTTTTCTCTGCAGAGTATATCTGCACGGTTTACTCTGCAGACAGCCATTTTACTTCATGAATAATTATGAGGTCGGGGTCACGTGACGTCAACAGGCTATATATTGCCGAACCCGACTGGATTTCAGCACTTCGGTCACCGCATCCCCAGAGATGAGTCAACAACAACTTTTTTAGCCCGACATCCCCAGTCAGAAGGTGCATATTTAACACCTTATTGTTTAGTTGGAAATATTTGTTATTATGTTTCATTCATGAAACATCTTAATTAGCATCACCCTTCTGCATCAGCATCATCATCACCATCCCCTTATTTACTACACCTTCTCCATAGAATATTCAACACCTTCTCTGGAATTGATTGATATCTATTAAGGACTTATTTAATAGCCGTCTACTTAGAATTGTTGGTTTACACAGAAGGTTATCAACCTGTTGGTCAATGTTTTGCACCTTCTAATAGAAGTCAACACCTTCATACACCCAGTGTACCTTCTAATAGAAGTCAACACCTTCATACACTCAGTGTACCTTCTAATAGTAGTCATCACCTTCATACAATCAGTGTACCTTCTAGTAAAAGTGAAAGTCAGCACCTTCATACATTCTGTGTACCTTCTAATAGAAGTCAACACCTTCATACACCCAGTGTACCTTCTAATAGAAGTCAACACCTTCATACACTCAGTGTACCTTCTAATAGTAGTCATCACCTTCATACAATCAGTGTACCTTCTAGTAAAAGTGAAAGTCAGCACCTTCATACATTCTGTGTATTTGAGGGAATATCCGGTCAGCACCCCCAAGATAGGAGAAGGTCAACCCCGAGATCAACCCATGGAATTTACAGAACATATTTTGACTTTGTGTTTTTCTCTTAACCTTAATAAATTTTATAGGAACTTTTAATCATCTTTGTCATTACCTGATTTCAGCCAGGTACAGAAGGGCTCACACACTTTGAAACCATCGAAACCATTAATTATAGTAATTTTACAATTGGTCTCGGTGCGGAACGTTTCAATATCTTAGTGGTCTTTTGGTGATCAGGTCTTCCAACAGTCTGTTGGAATTTCCATGGGCACGAATTGTGCTCTTTTGTTAGCTGACCTGTTTCTATATTCATATGAAGCAGAATTTATTAAAAACATTCTACATGAGAAGAAGAAATCTCTTGCTGTGGCCTTCAATTCGACATTTAGATAAATTGACGACGTTTTTGTCTATTAACAATAATAACTTTCATTCATATGTCGATTCGATATATCCCTGTTGTGAGCTCGAAATAAAAGAAACCACAGAGTCGTCCACTTCTGCTTCATACTTAGATATTTTATTGAAAGTAGACATTAACGGCAAACTGACAACTAAACTGTATGACTAATGGGATGATTTCAGCTTCTCCATCGTCAACTTCCCATATTTATGTAGCAATATTCTATTATCACCTGTATATGGTGTTTATATCTCTCAACTGATTCGATAAGCAAGAGCTTGTTCTGTGTATAGTCAGTTTTTAAATCGAGGCAAGCTACTGACAAACAAGTTGATGGTACAGGGGTTTCCACAGTCTCGATTCAAGTCAGCATTTCGCAAATTCTATGGTCGTTATAACGATCTAGTTCGTCAATACAACCTATCATTGGGTCAAATGCTGTCTGACGTGTTTCATACCGATTGTTAGGCCGTTCTTGGCACACAGATTTTGATTACGGATAGCTCCATTTATCTGTTCAGGATATAGGGATCACGGCGGGTGTGACCGATCGACAGGGGATGCTTACTCCTCCTAGGCACCTGATCCCACCTCTGGTGTGTCCAGGGGTCCGTGTTTACCCAACTATCTATTTTGTGTTGCTTACATGGGTTATGAGATTGATCACTGTTCGTTATCTTCACCTTTCATAAGGTGGGAGGCAAACATTTCAATATGTCCTATTCTTGTTCAAATATTTCTTAAGCGTTTTTAGTATTTCTAAAATTGTAACCAAAACAAAAAACCCTCATCTATAGTAGTTTAAAAACACTTTAATACTGATGCATAATTTTTTTTTCCATTCATAATTTATACCTTTCTCAAACCTATCAATTACGTATTACATGCATGTTTAAATAACGCAAAGCAAGTATAGTACTCGCAGTATCAATTTCGTTTTGTCGAAACATCTGAATTTCATTTCGTAATTTCAGTAGACAACCTTCACCTCAATCATCTATTTTCAAATTCATTTTTAAAACAATGGATTAAACGTTAGTGTGACAGAATAGTCAGAATTCACACGCTTAGATCCCCGTGTGGATCCGGGTTAGAATAGGTCCTCACTACCCCTTGCTTGTCGTAAGAGGCGACTAAATGGGGCGGTCCTTCGGATGAGACCGCAAAACCCGAGGCCCCGTGTCACAGCAGGTGTGGCACAATATGCTCGATGGCAGTAAGCGTTGAGCATAGGCCTAAATTTTACAGCCTTTCATCGTCAATGGTGACGTCTCTGTATGAGTGAAACATTCTCGAGTGGGAAGTTAAAGTAAAATAAATCAATCATACGCTTTGTGCTATTAGTACTTTCAGTACGTTGATATGAGAATGCGGCCATGTTTCATGTAAATGTCAGAATCCACACGCTTAGAGCACAGGCACTCGACGTTTTAAATATCTATAATAAAAGAAATGTTTCCTGTAAACAAACTATGCATAAGGTATATCATGCCACCATCTTGGTTTTCTTTTTTACCAGCTGTATCGCCTGCAATTTTCGGTGAAAATTATACCCCTACCGTTTAGAAGCAACTCTGACAAGGTCTTACCTTAATATTATAGATATTTAAAACGTCGCGTGTATGTGGCTTAAAGGTATTCAGTACTCTGATGTTTATTTTTGATTCCATCATTATTGAAGGGCCACGGACAAACAATCGGCAACCTCTGGAAAAATAGAAAAGAGTTTCGAAAAGCTGTGAGTATAGAAATATATCCACTTTTTGTATTTGATACAATACGCTAGTACCACCACATGTTTGAAAGGAAGCTATACATTGCTTTCTAGTAGGATGTTATGATACACATGCATGCCAAATATAAATTGTAAGTTGCAAGGTAAAACATAATTTTCAACAATTTATTTCTATAAATATATAAGAGACACTTGCGGATTTGAATTCGGGATCTACGGTTGAGTAGCCCAATACCTTATCTCAGCTACGTACATGCAGATTTACAAACATAGCGATCGATACAAATAATTTCACCAAACATCGCCATCTTATGACGTAGTGTCATAAACTGTGTAAATGTTGATGCAGTGATCTACCTTAAATCTATAAAAAGCCATCTGCTCCTACTATGTGAACGGCCATGACATTGTTAAGGCTGTTGGAGTTTTTGTTACTTTCAGTATGCCATACTTAGGAGAGATCATATTCTAGAGAAAAGAAAACACCGCGGATTGGGTCAGGTTGGTGAATAGCAACACACTAGAAAAGTAAAAGTTGATATAAAAAGGAAAGTTAGTATTCATAATTGAAAATAGATTTAGTTCTTCATGTAATCTTTAGTGAACCTGGGCTGTATTCATTTCAATCTGATGCCATTCAAAATGATAATCATAAATATACTATACTGTAGTATAATGATAATAATAATGATTATATATATATATATATATATATATATATATATATATATATACAAAGCACTAAAATGACCAACGACACGAACAACCAGACACTCTGGTTATTCGTGTCGTTGGTCATTTTAGTGCTTTGTATAATTTTTTGTATTTGACCTTGTATCCATGTTGTGGATCCGACACTTTGAGGTATCGGGTGTTGTTGGAACTTAGTGCTTATATATATATATATATATATATATATATATATATATATATATATAAGCACTAAGTTCCAACTTAGTGTTGTTGGAACTATATATAAATATATAAGCACTAACGACACGAACAACCAGATTAACGAACAGCCAGACATGATCAGTATGGGAATGTCTGATGTTGATTTAATTTCCTAGGTTGCTTATTCTTTGTTTTTGTTTGGAGTTGGTCCACTTTGTTTACTTATTCAAACTTGTTTTTTATATTATTTCTCTCTCAAATTTTTCTTCATTTCTTATTTTATACTTTATTTTCATAGTGTTCATTCATTTACATATCTTATTTTTTATCATTATTTTTTTTAATGATTTTTTTAAAAATTATTATTATCTTTTATAATTATTTATTCTTAATGCATAGTTAAAATAGAATCCCTCTGGGTACGAGTTAGCTTTACTATTTGTCAACGTAATATGGTTAACTCGTTCCACTTGAGATTAATTAAGTCTATTTTTATCACTTAATACATTTTGGATCAGCTCTTTGGACGAATAAAGCATGTCCTAATTCGTTCCGCTTTTAACATTGATTGGCAAACCTAAAAACCAAACAACATGTAGTCTGCGTTGTAAATACGTTTGTAGATTAGTGTAGTTGTAGTGCTAGATGAATTTATATGTAGTTTTTGTTATTATTATCTGTTGATATTGGCCACATAATGTAATTCTTTTCGTTTGTCCTGTGGATGCCACATTATGTAATTCTTTGTCCCGAAGAAGGGACGGGTCGTCCCGAAAATTTGACAATCTGGTTGTTCGTGTCGTTCGTCATTTTAGTGCTTTGTATAGATATATATATAATCCAAATAGAAAGAGTTGATATCACACAGTCAAAATAATTAAATAATAAAGCAGGAAAATATGCAGTTCCAAAATACATGTATATTCAAATCACATAACTTGTCAAATAATTTTGGGGATGACCTGTCCCTTCCTCAGGACGATAGAATATTTGCATAGAAAAGAAGAAAACTAAATAGAAAAGGAAACTAACATTACAACCAAGTTAGAAAAGCTGATAACAAGCTGATAACAAACAAAACTTCTATACATTAGAATTATCGAGTATAATATGTGGCAATAGAAAAGTCTGTTCTAATCAAGCGTCCAGACTGAACTGAACTAATCAGTCCTACGCTGGATCAAGTAAAAAACAAAGAACGATTTAACTATTTCAATAGAACAGAACGATAACACATTGGCAGTCTTTGTTATGGCTTTACTTAATAAAAACATATTTCCAATTCAACGACAATGTTCATATCAATACAAACCACCAGTATGTATATCAAATACACTCTGTAATGAAATGCATGATCTACAACGACTTTTAGATAGTTATGTTGTATCATCAATAGTCCATGCATGTTTGAGTCAATCAATCAATAATTCACTCAATATTTTCAATCAATCAATATTTCAATCCAACAATGTGTCAATCAATCAATATACCAATCAATAATTCATTCAATATTTTCAATCAATTAATCAATATTTCAACCCACCAATGTGTCAATCAATCAATAATTCACACAATATTTCAATCAATCAATATTCCAATCCACCAATGTGTCAATCAATCAATATTAATATCAATCAATCATTCAATGTCAATAAGCCCAAGTATTGGCCACGGACCTGGACTGAAACAAAATTTGTGGCAGGCTTAGCAAAGTTCGGCCATATGTCTTCATGTATATATAAGAAATGTTAACATACATAAAGACATCCGCCACGAGTGGGCAAAATTTTGCTCGAGCCATGACAGGGAGACTGTTTATCAAATAGCAGTTTGGTTAAGGAAATATTCTGGCGTTTCGTTGGACAATGCTGAGCAATCCATCCCGGATGGTGTTTAAAAACATAACCTGAGCAATATCAGACAAATGCATACCGTGTCTGTGAAATTTGGAAGAGCATTGTTGAAGAACTAGGTATTTTATGTATTCGGCATTGTGGGGTGTTACGAATGGGGCTAAATATTTGATAATACTCTTACGTGCGTTGTCTGCTGCAATATTTCAGAACGTATGTGTATAGTAACGCCTGGGGAGAATCTGGGACGATATGAACCGAGTTTGTGGAAGAAAAGTTTGTAAATAGGCAATAGTTAATTTCAGAAATTTTTGCAATCTAACCAATGGTGTTGTAACAATACTGTCCCCCCCCCCCCCCCAATGAATTAATATAACATCAGGCTTGCCCCTTTGTGCAACAATAGGCTCCACCTCCTTCCACACCATACCACTCTTACCGCACAAAAAATTGTGCTGTAGTAGATCCATATGCGGGTTTCCGAAATGCTTTTCTGCGTGGCGGGCAGCATAATGAATAATGGAAGAGGCAATGATCCAGACAGTAGTACGGGAACCTACAAACTTGGGTATTGAATTAGGACACAAAATATTGCAGGTATACTTAAAAATTTTAAAAATTTAAATTTTAGGCTCTGATATAGGAATTAAATGATTCGCATTTCCATCTGCCTCTAGCCTCAATTTCGTGTTGGGGATCTAGACCGATGGATTAATGATGCAAGTTGATATTTTGTGAGCGGTTTGGCATTAAGGTGGCAGTAAAATGGGCCACGTGATTGGTCTAATGGACAAAAAATTGTGCATGTGCTTGAACAATGAATCTGCTCGTGAGTTGAGTGAAATGTGCAACGTAGAACCCCTATTGCATTGATGTTTTGAGCCAGTTATAAACAACGAAATATGTACATCGCCTATTGATACGTCATTGTACAATAGTGTAGGAGTGGCGTGACTAGCAACAACCCGCAACAATGCAAAAAATGCCAACTGAAATGCGGTGGAAAACATGGCGGCTTCGTCTGAGCTTGAACAAACTATTGGTAGGATAGATATGAACTGGTTCAGTATACGAAGAGTGATAGGGAAACGGACATGCTTTACTGGGTTGAGCCTATGGAATCCCTGTAGCATTTAGCTTACTATGAATGTTTTGTGTTGTCAATACCGCCCTCTAACTGAGATTTTTAACTAATGCACCTAGCCGTTGAAAACGATACTTAGGTGACACTTAAGAAAGCAACATAGTTGATAAACTGGGGCGCGTTTTACAAAAGAACTTACGACTTACGACCAACTTTACATACTGGAATTTACCAGTTTATTGTAAGATCATTCACTCCAAATCCAATTTTTTAAAACAAAAATGTTGAAAATTATGCCTTAGAAAAGTTTTACTTCATTCATTCAAAGTAATAACTGTGTAATAGAATTTAAGACTTGCGACTTTGTCGTAAGTTGTTTTGTAAAATGGGCCCCTGGTCAACTGGTGGGGCCAACATAGCTGGAATTCATATATGGTACTAAAGTTTGAAAAGAGTTTATGCCTATTTGATAAGTCGATGCTGTGTGGTTTAAAACATAAGCCTTTAAAATGATAATCGCAACACTTGAGGTCAATGAATCAATAATTCACTCAATATTTTGAATCAAACAATGAATATTTGAATGCGCCAATGTGTCTGTGGTTTTTGACTGATTTGAAGGGTTACCTGGTAGGAAACCTAGGATTGCATATACATGAGCCATAACTCAGCATCAATGGAACCAAAGGAGATTGAGGGATGTTTTAGCCTGAACTGCCTATCGTACTCGAGCCGGTTAGAATCATGTGCTATGCGAATGGCATGAATATATTTTAAGATGCCCTGGATGTCAGAAGGGTGCCTAACTAAATATATACTTGCGAATATTAAAAATCCATCTATGGAGTTATGAATCGTGGGAATTTTGTTATGTTTGACCTTGGGATCGACACCTAATTGACCTTGTATGATTGAAAATTTGAGCATATCATGGTTGTTGTGTGATTGTGAATTCAGAAGTTTAGATAAATTGACATAATGCTTTGCCCAAATTTTATCTTTGATGGCTTGAGGAACGTGAACCCCAGGTTCATCAGTAATGCCTGTAATAACAAGAGATGTTTGTAAAACATATATGTCCCCCATGGTGCAAAATTGAAAAGGGGTATACACGTGCCTAATTTGATTGATAGTAGTATCACCAATTCGAAATATTGAGCAGACAATATCTTCCAATGTCAGGAGTGGATTGACCAAGTGACCTAAAAATCAATGGGAGTCATCTACTCCTTATGCTGTACCAGATTTGGTGTCAATCAAACAAAGATTTTTAAAATTAGGAAACAATTAAACCATTGACCTTTGACCATGTGACCTCAAAATCAATAGGGGTCATCTTCTCCTTAAGATGTACCGGTGTACCAAATTTGATGTCTGTCAAGCAAAGGGTTCTCAAGATATTGATTGGACAATATTTTTTTATATCCAGTTTGACCATTGACCTTTGGCCATGTGACTTCAAAATCAAGAGGGGTCATCTTCTGCTGAAGATGCACCAGTGTACCAAGTTTGATGTCTGTCAAGCAAAGCGTTCTCTAGACATTGAGTGGCCAATATATATATATATGTCCAGTTTGACCCTTGGCCTTTGACCATGTGACCTCAAATCAAGAGGGGTTATCTTCTCCTGATGATGTACCAGTGTACCAAGTTTGATGTCTGTCAAGCAAAGGGTTCTTTAAACATTGAGTAGTCAGTATATTTATATGTTCAGTTTGACCCTTGACCATGTGACTTCAACATCATTAGGGGTCATCTATTCTTTGGGATGTACCAGTGTACCAAGTTTGATGTCTGTCAAGCAAATGGTTCTCAAGATATTGAGCAGACAAGGTTTTCCTATGTCCAGAGTAGATTAACCCTTGACCTGAAAAACAATAGGGGTCCTCTTCCTCTTCTACTCATAACCAACCCACATATGAAATATCATTACGATAAAGTAATTGGTGATATTGAGCGGACAACACGTGGTCTACCAACCATCAGGTGCAAACCAATATGCCCCTCTTCTTTGAAATGGGGGGGGGGGGGCTGCATAATAATTATATTATAATAAATAACCATTAAGCGATGCACACAATAAAAATGATACAACATGTTATAAAAGTAGTAAAAGGAAATTACCATAGCATTAAGACAGGTAATATCAAAACAATGCTAGCAAAACATCAATAATGTGAAGTAAAATTACAAAAATTTAAAACATGTTGTGTATTAAGACCTGTTATGAAGGGTGTCGCTGGTGCCTGTGTGGATGCGGTGGTTTCCGCGATTAGGCTGGGAGGTTACCTTTGTGATTGAATGATAGCTGTGTCCTCTATGCCCATCTGGTTCTCCTCTTGGGATTGACTTGATATCGGACAGAGCTGAATCAGGGTTGGAATTGCAGGGGTCAGATTCTGTGTGGGCAGTGACCGAAGAGCTGAATGTTGTGCCGGTCTAGCGTAAGGCGATTTAGATGGGTGCTTGGTACGTCGCAACATTTTCTACGAAGTTGAACAATATTATCAGAGGAATAATATGAATCAGCACGTGTTGTCGGGTTAGCTAAGTAGGCCTAAATATAAACATTACGATCTTACAGATAAGTTAAAAAAAATAAGCAAAATTAATGCTTAAATATTACAGTAGATGTATGGGAATAGAATAGCAACCCTTAAATCACTTAGAGTTAATTCAATAATACCAAAAGAACCGACCATGATGCCAACACGACGTGTACAATGGCGGTGGAGATGAAGCTAGTCGCCTTGTAAAACCCATGAAGAAAAACGTTGAGCTGTCAAATTAAGCAAAAATAATTGAACGTAAATACGATATGTTTTTACTATACCCAAATATATGGTGAGTCAGTCGAGGACGGAGCGATGATGTTGAATTGGAATTCCAGATCTGTTCAATTTGGATTTTCATTGACATGCAACTAAAAAAGGACTAGCAATTAGCACTTGCGCACTATATATACACAGGGATTAGAAAGAGAGAAAGTGTCATAATAGGTATTTGGGGGGATAGTGTCAAAACCGTGCAATTCAATTGATTGCAAGAGTTATGTTTCTTTGCCTGAACAACAAATACTTGTTCTGTTCATTTCAATAACAGGACTTAACTTAAAGTGAGTTAAGTCGGATTAATCAATATTTTTAAGCGGTATGTTAACTCGATCTAATGACGGCTTATTATGAGTATTTCGTACCTGGAGGTGTAAAGCTATATAACTAGTGTTGAACTCTGATGAAAAATAATATATAAAATGATATGAAAAGATTAAATAAAGAAAGAGCTGTCCTTCAATCTCTCAAAACCTGTGACGACATTGTCATAAAGAAAGCAAATAAAGGGTGTACGGTAGTTTTTCTAGACAAAGAATCGTACATAGCTGAAGCTAACAGACAACTATCTAATGAGCGGTTTTATAAGAAGCTGAATTCAGATCCTACACAGGAATTGTCAACCCTCGTAATCGAAACTCTCGATAAAATGTACAAAGAGGAAGAACTAGAACACTACGTTTACGAAACATCCTGTCCGGCTGACTGCAGACCACGTAAGTCAGTTCTATCTCCTCCCTAAAATCCACAAAGAAGGCATGGCTGGCCGACCCATTGTAAGTGCCATCAGACATCTCACGGAGAGAATTTCATTCCTCGATTTACATTTCCGTCCCCATGTAGAAGTTTTGCCGTCATCTCTTAAGCTGAATTCGATTACATTAACAAGACTCCTTCTTCTGACCTTCCCGACAACACGTTGTTGGTGACAATGGACGTCACATCCTTGTACACCAACATCCCATGCGAAGAGGGTATTGAAGCTTGTAGGGAAGTCTGGGATACATTGTAAGTTCAATAACTTCATGTTCAACGGCGAACATTATCTACAAATTAGTGGCACAGCCATGGGCACCAAAATGGTCCCAAGTTCTGCCAACATTTTTATGGGGAGACTTGAATGCAACCTACTAATGCGGGCACCAATGAAACCTCTGAGTTGATTGCGATTCATTGACGACATTGAGACGAAATGTGTAGAAAGTTGGGGATACCTTGACAACTTCATTGAAATAGATAATGCATTTCATGCTTCCATTAAGTTCACTGTCGATATTTCCGCATCCAGTAGCGTCTTTCTAAGTCTAAGAATTTTGACGGAAATGTCGAGTTCAGTCTTCACACCAAACCCACGGACTCCCATGTATATCTCATGCTGTCAAGCTGCCAACCACCCCATACGCTCAAAGGAGTACCTAAAGGTTTGACCACTAGAGTCCGTCGTATCTGCTCCACTCCTGCACTTTATCATGAACAGAGCACCCATCTGCAAAACCACCTCTGCAAGAGAGGCTATGAAGCCCCAAAAGTGCAAGCAGCTATTGATGAGATGTCGAAACACGACAGACAATCCGTACTACAATATAAAGGCAAATCGGTAGATGACAGAGTCCCAATGGTTACTACATATCACCTTGTCTTGAAAGACCTAAACAAAATTCTGAAGAAGCATATTCCCATTCTTCACATGAACCCAAGAATGGCCGAGGTCTTCAAAGAACCTCCTATGGCTGCCTTCAGACGTCCGAGAAATCTGAAAGACATGGTGGAGCGAACCAAATTGGGGAATCTGTTGCCCAATGAGGGCTTTAAATCTGATAGCAGATGCCTGTTGTGCAAACACAGCGCGAGCACAGAAGTTTTGGGAGCCTTGTCACCGGCTGAAGCTACCGAATTCTTGGGGACACATCCTGTCGCACGGACAATTGCGTTTATCTCATAAGCTGTAAGGTCTGTGACCAACAATACATAGGTGAAACTGGGGATCTACGTAGAAGGATCAATAAACACCGGTCTACCATTAAAACCAAAAGGGCCAGAGAACCCGTTGCCCAGCATTTCAATCTCACAGGACACAAATGGGAAGACATGACAGTAGTGGCTATTGACCATAATACTCAATGGACCGATGTGGAGAGAGAAAACAAGGAGAAATTCTGGATGCTTAGACTGAGGTCATTCCGCCCCAAAGGTATGAACAAATCCAATGACTTCACCAAAACGAATGTGGCCTAGCTTCCCATAGTTATTACTCAGTGTTCTGTTTGTTTTACACTGTCTTGTTGCCGTCTACTTGTCACAACATCACCATAAACAGTAAAAAAATGTTTAGTTCTAAGTAATTCATTATTATTTATAACATCCTTTCTTAGTCTTAATTATTTCCCCCCACATTTTTTACAATACTCTAATGCCAGATTGTATTGATTTATTTTTCGATTTAATCTTTTCAGGAAAGGTGAAGATAACGAACAGTGATCAATCTCATAATTCCTATAAGCAATACAAAATAGAGAGTTGGGCAAACATGGACCCCTGGATATACCAGAGGTGGGGTCAGGTGCCTAACAGGAGTAAGCATCCCCTGTCGCCCGTCACACCAGCCGTGATCCTTATATCCTGAGGTAAACAGAGTTATCCGTAGTCAAATCAGTGTGCCAAGAACGGCTTAATCGGTATGAAACACGTCAGACAGCATTTGACCCAATGATAGGTTGTATTGGCAAACTAGTTCGTTATAACGACAATAGAATTTGCGAAATGCTGATTTTAAACGAGACTGTTGAAACCCCTGCACCATCAATTTGTTTGTCAGTAGGCTGCTTCGAAATAACAACTTACCATACGCAGAACAAGCTCTTGCGTATCGAATCAGTTGAGATATGTAAACACCATATGCAGGTGATAATGGAATATTGCTACATAAATATGGGAAGTTAACGATGGAGAAGTAGAAATCATCCCGTTTGTCATAAAGTTGAGTTGTTAGTTTGCCGTTGATATATACTTTCAATAAAATATCTAAGTATGAAGCAGATGTGGACGACTCTGTAGTGCCTTTTATTTCGAGTTCACTGGGATATATTGAATCGACATATGAATGAAACATTTTTATTGTTAATAGATGATACATCGTCGATATATCTAAATGTCGAATTGAAGGCCACAGCAAGAACTTTTTTTCTTCTAACGTAGAAGTTTTTAAAAAAAAATTCTGCTGCATAGGAATATAAAAACGGGTCAGCTAACAAAAGGAGCACAATTCGTGCCCATGGGGATTCCAGACTGTTGGAAGACCTGATCACCAGTGACCATGAAGATATTGTCAATGAGGAACTCCAGGAACGTTCCTGCCTTCAGACGTCCCAGAAATCTTAAAAACACGGTGGTGCGAATTATATTAGAAAATCTTTTGCTCAATAGGGGATTTAAAACGTTCTGGTGGCAGATACCTGATGTGCAAACATAACTTGAGCACAAACACTTTTAAAAGCCTTGTCACTGGCTGATGTTACCGAATTCTTGGGAGCACATCCTGTCGCACGGACAACTGCATCTTTCTCATAAGCTGCAAGGTCTGTTACCAACAATACGCAGGTGAAACTGGGGATCAATAACCCCGGTCTATCATTAAAACAAAAAGGGTTAAAGAACCTGTTGCCGAGCATTTTAAACACAAATGGGAAGATATGACAGTAGTGGTTATTGTTCATACTGCTCGCTGGAACGGTACGGAGAGGAAGAACAAGAGACCCATGGGCTACATCGCTCACTTAGTGATTTACACAAAGTCCAAACTGCCATAGCGACCCATTGTATTAAGATGTTTCATCAGTCTTTATTCCCATCAAGCATTTTGACCTCATATTGTGGCCCCTACCTAGCCCCAAAGGATCATATTATAACTGAAAGTAAGTTCACATGATAAAGAATTCCCTCAACACCAATATGACTAACATGGTCTTGTTGTATTGGATAAAACCAAGGTCATAGAACATGAAATGATATGAGAGATCTTGCCATAAGAAATATGTACAATGTATACAAAACATGAAAGCTCTATTCTAAATAGTTCAGGAGATAATAAAAGGTAAAATGTGTATTAAAAGTAGACCAAACTTCAAGGTCACAAGGTCAAACACCAAAGTATAACAAGGTCTTGCCATAAAGAATATATAATCAAAATATGAAAATTCTATCTTAGATAGTTCAGGAAAGAGTGAATAGGTCAGGGGTTTTTTTTAAAAAGGTAGGTCAAACTCCAAGGTCAAAAGATCAAACAGAGACTTACTTTAAAAAGTTCAGAATATGCTTAATAGGTTATAACCATATTAAAATTATCGAGTGTAATATGTGGCAATAGAAAAGTCAATATGTAGACGTTTTGTTTGTTATCAGCTTTTACAGTTTAGTTGTAGTGTTAGTTTCCTTTTCTATTTGGTTTTGTTTTCTATGTAAATATTCTATCGTCCTGAGGAAGGGACAGGTCATCCCGAAAATGTGACCATTCACTGTTGTTCGTGTCGTTGGTCATTAGTGCTTTTTATATCTTTATTTATTTGACCTCGTATCTACTATTAGATCCGACACTTTGGATGTTGAGTGCTGTTGGATTTTAGTGCTTTACACATACACACACACACACACAGTGTGCGTGTGTATGTATACATGTACATACATACAAACCGCCACGGTGGTCTAGAGCTTAGAGCGATCGCCTCGCATGCGAAAAGTCGGGGTTCGAATCCCGGTCACGACAGAGCTAAGTCGTTAAAACAGGTAGTGACAGTTCCATCACCAAACGCTCGGCATCAGGTGTGAATGTCACAGGTCCTCGGAGATAACCTTAAAAACAGATGTCCCGTGTCACAGTAGATGTGGCTCGCTAAAGAACTGAACCCTTACTGCTCAATGGTCGTAAGCGCCTAGCAAAGACCTAAATTCGAAGCCCTTCACCGGTCTTGGTGGCGTCTCCATATGAGTGAAAATTACTGGAGAGATGCGTTAAAGAAGATACAATCAATCAATATACATACATACATGTAGACACCAACCTCAAGTCTTTTGAAAATTTTACAGTTCTGGAATTTTTCTACCTGTTTTTTTTTTTTCTTCCAGTCATTCGAGGATCCCAATAAAGCCTTTTATGTGGAAATAGAGAATAGAATGCATAAAGATAGAAAGGTATGAATTTATGTTTAAATACGAATTGTCAGCACAGCTTTAAGAAAAGTTTGTCATATCATTTTGAATACTAGATAGGGTCTCCTTTCAATTCTAAATCTTAAAATAATTTGTGATTGCAATGTAATGCATTAAGAGTAATTGTCACACAAATAGGTAAAAAATAATATTAAATAAACGAATTGCTAGGGACATCAGGATTTAATTAGATATATGTATCTGATACTGTAGCAAGAGGAATTCGTGGCTCACACAGGACCAGAATTTTGTGTCACAACATTGCGCGTCGACATTGTATATCCAGTATATCGTGTGTGTGACAACTCGCCCCTTCTCTTGAGATAACTCGCCCCTTCATATTATACATGTACAGCTGTACATGTTTACAATTTTTATTTTTGGTCTAAATCCATGAGGTATATTAGCAAAAATTAATAAATTTCTTATCTATTAGATAGTATATACAGACAATAAGAAATGTTCCAATAAACACCGAACTTCGTGTCTTTTTATGCAAGACGAAAGATTTTAATGAAAATCCAGTGTTTGGGTTCAGTAAATTCATCATCACTTTTATGTAGATGTAAAATATATAATTTCAGTGGAAACAAGCTAGATAGGGTTTGGTAGGGAGTGTATTAGCTTGGTCTACAGTTGACGTAATATAATTATCAATAATCTGCGTCTGTTTTTGTTTGATTTCCCCCAAGCTGTTATAAATTTACTTCAAACATTAAGGTACTCATCATCAAAGTACTCTACACTTTGAAATCGCCGTGTAAAAAGAATCAGTAAAGAAAAGCTGTTATGTTTCTAAAATGAGAATTTTATGATTTTTCAACGGGAATTAGTTGAGAAACGCATTAAAAGATATTAATTACATGTATCAGAATATTCATGTTTCACATTTACACTTATATATACTGTATCGATAAAAAAAACACACACACACACCTCCCAAAAAAAAAACAAAAAAAACCCCAAAATTTCCTCAGTATTGGAGACATTTAATTAAATACCCGAAGATCAGTAAATATAATTTCCCTTGCCAATTGAAAATATCATTTTTTTCTGACATGCAATAATTAAATCTGTGTATAATTCTATTAGAATTTACCATTCGTGTTAAATCTCAGTTTTAGAAAATTTGCATGCATTTCATAAATTGAGATATAAATCTCACGTATTGTCATTTTATTATCACAATTTATAAAAAGCAATCAAAGGCGCTGTACCTAAGTAAAACATTAAACAGGTAAAAATGTTAAAATCATGATAATTAAAATGTAGTGAAATTGACATATGTGTAACAGTTAGTAAAAGGCGAAATAAAATATTTTCAGATGGCGTTTAAAATTGGTATATTCAGTTATTGTCCTAATATTTTGTGGCAGCTCATTCCACACGGTTGGTTCTGCTGTTGAGAATGATCTTGATGCAAACGTTTTTCGTTTAACGGCCGGATATTTAGTGAGTGTTTTGGCTCGAACGTCAACAGATCGGGTGTTATAGACTGACTTTCTCACACTCAACATATTTTTGGGAGTTGAACTATGTTCAATCTCCCTGGGTCATCACGCACTTTTCTGCGCAGTAATTTGTATTGATTTGTATAGTGGTCGTCAGCGGGGGTTCTGTGTCAGCTGATTTACTCCTAGGTAAATCAACATAAACTTTTATAAACATCCGCCATTAAATAATCCATGTAACTTTTCTGAATTAATCTAATTTTGATAATTGACATGTAAATAAATGCAATGATATTGTATTCAAATCAATTTGAATACAAGATTTCGATCAAATTGATACTGATAGACATAGAAAAATAAAAGATAAGGTTGAAAATTGTCGTTTGTAGCACAGCGTCACCTATAAACATTGATAGGGAAACGAACGACAACTGCACACAAGCCCTATTGACACCGTGGCACGAAATATCGAATATGGTGCGAAACCTCAGAAAATTTACAAGAAATAACTCTACAACATTGTGTATGTGTATATATTTGGGGTTTTTTTTAATGTGATATAAAAAATGCTTGATGTTACATGTAGATTGAATTAAAACACGTCATTCCCAGTCAACAACTTTCGATTGGGATCGGAATACGAAATAAAATTTCTTATATCCGGTGGCAAAGTGAAACTGCTTCATGCTTCAAGTTATTGAATTACGTAGTAATTGCACGTTACACATTAGAAAACTGTTCCTTTTAATAAAGAAAGTCACAAAATAGATACAAAATGAGTGTACCTTATTCATTACTGTTACCGAGTTTTCGTCGACTATAATATCGAAATGGCGTGTTTCGCTGCGCTTGATGATCTGACGGTAAGGTCCACATTTTCTACGTCAGTAGTGTGATATTTGTTTATGATTTTTTTGCGCATACATGGTATGTCTCGGCTAGGAATAATGGAAACTTTCTCACCTATGTATGTAAAGACATATTAATCTCTATTTTTAAAAATGTAGAACACTTTTATCAAATGACAATGTTTGAAAACACTTAGAGCCCCGATGTCAGAATTTCCTTTTCCAAGACATCAATATGTCAAATTCATTATCCTTTTTGAATAGTATGTACCATATTTTGTACCAGTTATCCATTTTGAATCCCCTATTACAATGGGATTTTGCTGCACTCTGTAATGTTTGAGTGGATGTCATGAGTGTGTGTCAAACAGAAATTTTAAGAGCATGGGATAAGGTGCTGCCATGTATTACTTCACTATCAAAGTTTAACCCAGTTGCCACAATGTTGAATTTATGCTGCAAAAGGATTGGAAATTGCTCTGGTCAAAACACATTGTTTATTTGTCTACAGATGAAAGAGACATGAGGATTCTCCCTCACAAACTGGAAAAAAAAAGTTATGGATCTTGTACATGTATAGTTTATTAATCACTATAGATTTCCAGCGTCACAAGTCTGATTCCACTATATGCTTTCCATACTGTCAGGTTCATTCACCCCCTGTTTGAGCCACAATATAATATCCCAAATACCTTTGCAATAAATAACATTATTTGACTAGTGTTTCATTTTTAGCGGAGTTGCGATGAAGTCGAACTCGGCTTATGATCTGATGAAGTGCCTTTGGGCGGGCAGGCGGGCACGCATCAACATTTCATTTCCGCACCATAGCTCTTGAGAAAATTATAGGATCTCATTCAAACTTATATGGATTGTCACCCTCAGTAAGATGAGAAAGCCTATCGATTCTGGGGTCACTAGGTCAAAGGTCAAGGTCACTGGCTATAAATAGACTGAAATTTGGAGAAAATTTTGTTTTCCGCACCATAGCTCTTGAACGAATTATAGGATCTCAATCAAACTTAGATCGATTAAGTAAGACAAGAAGCCTATCGATTCCGGGGTCACAAGGTCAAAGTCACAGTGGCTATAAATAGACTGAAATTTGGAGAAAATTTTGTTTTCTGTACTATAATTTTTTAACAAATTATAGGATCTCAATTAAACTTAGATGGATTATCGCCCTTGATGAGACAAAGAAGCCTATTGATTTTGGTCAAGGGTTAAAGGTCAAGGTCACAAAGGATTTAAGTCGGCTGAAATTTATGTACGCAAAATTTTGCTCCCTGTTTGATAATTCTTGAAAACTTTTCTGCCGGTTCCCTCTATGCCCATTCCTTGCGCAACTCGGCTTGTGCATTCCCGATGCCCGACAATTTTTAATTTTTTTGCATTTCATTTATTTTGAGTTATTATACAATTATTTACCATTCCATTGATCCTCTACAGGACTGTAGTATACTCAGGTGACAGTTTAGCATATTGGACTACCTTTTCAAGTAATGAATCCTTAGAATTAGCTATAACTAGGATTAAACTTGAATGTATATATACAGGGGAAAAACTTCTTCATAACTGCAAGGCATTGATAACCATATTGATTTGAATGTTTGGGCCATAATATGTGGTCACATTTTTCATGAGAATATAAAGGGGTGAAATTCTAGAAAACAACAACACGACTTCAGTTACTCGAGGAGCGTTGTGGCCCATGGGCCTTCCATTATCCATGTTTGCTGTTGTAACGCTTTGAAACAACAACAGTTGATTTGTATCTAAAATCATGATAATATTCAGTCATTTATCCCCCTACCCTTCCAGTACTATCTTTTCTAACTGAATTTCCACAATGTTCAACTCCCACGAGTACTTTAAGTACTTTGATTAAAGGGGAAGGCAACATAAAAACTTTTTTACATGATAAATGATAGGGTTAATTATATGATAAACATTTGTGATATTATACTGTTGATATACGGCCTAGATAAGCTTCAGTACGAATTTGAAAACGCTAAAAATTGAAATCCCCGCAATCTATAGAGGCTGCTATCAAGTGGAACTCTTCTGTATTCAAGACCACAAAAATCAATAATTTTGACATCATTACACTAATGCGAAAGGGAGATGTGAAAAAAGTTTGCCCCCCCCCCCCGAAATTCCTGACCCAGCCAAGTCACCTGAAAAGAAAAGACTATGTAAACTGTGGATCCATGATTTGTGTAATCACAGATTGAGTTTCGAGACATTTGTATGAAGAAACGTGTACCGTCTGCCTGGTCTGAGACTCGTCTGAACATTTTCTCCTAATTTGTTCTTGCGAAAGAACGGGCTCAAATCTATACGGCTCTAAACTTAACTGTTCGTTATTTGTCATGTTTACAGTGCTACTGATGAAATAAACCAGAACCGACGGTGTGAGGTCATAAATCAAACCTTCAATGGTCGCTCTCTTAGCGGGGGGGGGGGGGGGGGGGGGGGGTTAATTTAAAATATATGATGGATTAGTATTGATTTAATTGTTAAGCAAGGATTTTTGTTGTTAAAGACTGTCATTTACGATATCAGTAAGTAATAATTTATTCACAAAAGCAACAATGTGGTTAGGGTTGCCTTTCCCTTTAAGATATAAGAGATTGTCACTATCATTGAGACATTTAAAAACGATACAAGCAATCTTAAATTTGATTCTATTTTAAAACATACTGGTAACCAATGCAGACTCTTTAGGGCTTCTCTTGAACTGTCAGTAGATTTCCATTTTAATACAACTTTTGCAGCATGATTTAGAAGGAGTTGCAGTCGTTTAGTAGACCGTAAAGAACACTTCTAGCTCAATGAAGGTGACTAATCACTAAAGATTGCATTAACTGTTTGCACGAATCCTGTGTTAGGTATTTACCAATTTGTCTAATTTAGAATATATTCAACGATGGTGGTCCTGCATTTTTCGCTTACAGCACTATGAAATCCATGCAAATTTTATTAATTATTTTATTTCACAACTATTAAAACCATACTTGATATAATGAATTCCAAATACATGTACATATGTACAGTAAGTTTCTCCTTTGTACAAACTATTTCTGTATATTACATGTATTTGCAAAATGCATTATATTATTACTGCGCAAAATAAGCATCTGGTATCAAGAGACCATCTATCATATGTGACCTTTGCCTACCAGACTTGGATTTTATGCGGTTAATGAACAATAAAATTCCAAGAATTCTATATGCTACACTCTAAAAATGGTGTTTAGATCCTAAACACAAAGTTAAACACATTTCTTGTGTACAGTTTTGAACGCGTTCTAAATCTAAACATGTTTAACACTTTCTGTGTTTAGGTTTTAAACATGTTTAACACTTTTTACGTTTAGGTTTTGAACATGTTCAACCCAATGTGTTTAGGTTTTGAACATGTTTAAATCTCTTTGTGTTTAGGTTTGGAGCACGTCTAACTAATTGTGTTTAGGTTTTGAACATGTTTAATTCTTTTTATGTTTAGGTGTAGAACATGTTTAACCCTTATTATGTTTAGGTTTTGAACATGTTTACCCTTATTGTGTTTAGGTTTTGAACACGTTTACCTCTTTTGTGTTTAGGTTTTGAACATGTTTAGTTCTCCTTGTATTTAGGTTTTGACTTTGTCTCGATTACAAAATGATTTGCAAACCTTCTATTTAAAACTCAATCCACAGCATTAAAGAGTCTTAAATAGTAGCTTTCTCTTCTATTATAGGAGAATAACATTGCAAAATCTAGCAAGAATATCCCTTGCATTACAAACTGTGTCTATGGGATCCATGATGTTTCAAATCGAACAATGCGGGTAAAGTGATTTCCTACACACAAAGAACACCGGAAAACACTTATAAACAGATATATTCACAAATACACAGAACAACTTACAAGAGGTTAACAAATACAATAACTACACTGCTGCAACTTTCTAAAACACGTCCGATTGCCTAAAGTTCGCGGGTAAGAGAGAGAGAAAATCACGTGCAGGCTCAGAGGACTCCGAGCCCGACCAGAAATACTAAAAATCCACCCCCCAAAATCACTACACGGGTTTGGGCGGTTCTTCTCAAATTACATTGCAAGTCTATTTCTATATTCTAATTGCCGAAACAACACGGTTGACATTTCCGCGATACATGTTAAAGACAAAACCATTAAAAATCACTTATGCACATATAAGAAGTAAACTATACATGGTTAAATATCATCCGGCAAGTACAACTTCAACAATTTTTTTGTCTTTGATATGCTAGTTTTCGCATAACAGGCACTGTCACATGTTGAATTAAAAAAAAAGGGGGGGGGGGCATCAATTGCAACTGATGTTCTCTTTCACAAGATTTAAATGAATTTTGTTCCAATGCAAAGTAAGAGTGATGCATTGGTTTAAATTAACACTAAAGGCACGTCTAATACCAGAGACAATGAATTACACTATTTTTTTTTAAATTCAATATGTATGTGTCCAGACCTGTTCAAGTTGAAATGGAATTCCAGATCAAAATTTTCTGGATACTCCTAAACTCTGCTCATTTCCAACAGGAAAGGGTTGAAGCCCATAGACGGCTCTTCTAATGGTTCCATCAATTTTGGATATCGACCTCGACAGTGTATACTTGCAATACGGCGTATGATGTACACTATGGTCACTATCGGGGCCTGGTACACTAGAGCAGTTTGAAGTATGGCAATTCTGACATGCAATTTTTTCTGCAACTAGATTTACAGAAGACAGGAATATTCTACATGAAGACTGTAAAACTAATGTCAACAATGTTACTAAGCTTATCATGTTCAAAACCTAAACGCATAGACGTTTAGGATTGTGTTTAGACGTTTAGGAATGTGTTTAGCAAGTGTTTAGCATGCTATTTTGTGTTTAGATACTGTATTTTTGCATAGCTAAACATGTTCTCAGTTTGAACATGTTTAGGGTAGAACATGTCTATTACACTTCGCGTTTAGGATATAAGCACAATCCTAAACACGTTTAGACCTAAACACGTTTAAAAAGTGTTCCAAACCTAAACATTGTTTTTAGAGTGTAGTGTTGACGTTTGTTTCCCAATTCATACTTATTCATATTGTGACTAGCTCACGTATGGATGGTTTACATACATGTAGTTATGGTATATTGATTATATACACATTAAGGTTTTTCATCTTTTTTCCTTTCATTTTGATGATTACAATTGTTTGAATATTTTGCTATTGGTTTTCGTCCGTCGTGCGTTAACAACTGAACATTTTTAGCTTCTTCTTGATAACTACCATTCCAATTCTTTTCAATTTTTGTATGAAGCATCATTGGGACAAGGGGGCCTAAATTGTAAATTTCTGGATTTCTGCACCTCTGCCAATATACCATTTTTCAAAAATATTATTTTCTACAACCGCACACATGTATAAGATAAACTAAATGCATAGTGACGTAGATCAGGAAGACTTCTACCAAAGTTGTAAATTTCATGATACCCGGGGTAGACGTTCTAACTCCAGGGAGGGGCCAAACGTGGTATATACAGTGTATGTGTAAAACATTCAGATAATACTTTTTCAATGCTATTGATACTAAATTGAAACTAAATAGATATTTCGAAGGATTATGCAGTCCTTTACCAAATTGTAAATTTCATTATCCTAGCGGGTAAGGGTTTGGTTCAAGGGTTGAGCCAAAATTATTATAGTGAATATAATTTCCTTATCATTTGAAATCCCACCTCTGATGTGTCAGGGTCCGTATTTGCTCAACTATCTATTTTGTATATTGCTTATAGGAGTTATGAGATTGATCATTGTTCGTTATCTTCGCCTTTCATGGTACAAAAACTAAATCATTTTTATGCATATTTAGGAAAAGCAGAATAGGATGTACCAAACTTGTGAATTTCGCAACCCCCGGGTATTGACTCCAGGATGAGTCCAACTTTTAAAATCATATTGTGTAAATGTTACGTATTTTATATTATGTAAAGTCTTCCATCACTATAGTCACTTTCGAGGACATTTAAAAGAAAGATGTAATCTTAAAACTTGTACATGTACTTTTGTTGAATATATGATTGAAAACAGGATTGTTATCATGTAACATTAGGCATTCACTTATGAGCAATTACAATGTTCTTTTTGTCTTAAAATCGTGCTATGTATATACATAATTTGACAATTCTTTAATTACACTGTCTATTGAAGGGCAATTTCACGATTCCATCAATTGAAGACACTTTTGAAAAAGAATATGTGGTAAGCATCTCCTTCTTCCCATTGATTAAATATCATATATATTATATCTTATACAATATTTAGGAAATAATCATAGTGATCGCGTTTTCGTGTATGTTGCGGAATTACTAGTACCTCCGAGGTCGAGAAATGTTGCTTTGAAACCGAGGCGTTAGTCGAGGCTTTTATATTTCAAACAACATTTCGAGACCAAGGAGGTTATCCTGCAACATACACGAAAAGAAAAAAATCAATTGTATTCTACTACGGCTTAGGAATATACAGCCGATGGTTTTCCTATGTATAATAAAATATAGTTACGAATTAGGTCACTGTGACGTCATGGCAGTTTTCCGTATCGGCCTACATTGTTTTTTGCTGACGAAAAAGGTGAGATAGTAAATCTAGGGATCTTCTAAATTTATTTATTTTTTAAAAATATTTCAAGTATTTTAACTTGATGTTGCTGGAGTATAGCAATTGCTTTGAATACACAGTTCAAGAAAAAGAAATTAGTCTGTGCATCGCCATGTTTACATGTGTATCGCTCTCGGATTGCAATTGCTTTGAATACACAGTTCAAGAAAAAGAAATTAGTCTGTGCATCGCCATGTTTACATGTGTATCGCTCTCGGATTGCTACACTGATTACTAGTAACACATGTTCTTCAGTCATTTTATATGAATTTGTTTTACAAAAAATATTGATTGATTTTTATGATTATAAAATTAAATTATCAGTTATCGACTTTATTTAAGCAATGAATTAATATTTTTTTGAAAGATGCATGTACAGTCTTATAACTGCATGCAACGGTGTGTGCATACAAATTGAATAACGCGCGTTATGAAAATTTGTTTGCACACAGCGTTGCAGTTATTGCTTGTACAGTGTATTTACATTTCAAAAACCTTTCTTAACGTGTGCATTTTTCATTTATATCAAATATCCCGTCTTATTCTTAGATTTTGTTTTACCTGACTGTTCCGTTAAGAATAAGGTGGGAGATTTAAGATATAAATGAAAAATGCACATGTTAAAAAAGGTTTCAAAATGTAAATATCAGCAGTGAATTATTATTTTCTGGAAGATGTAATCTCATAACTGCAACGGTGTGTGCAAACAAATTGTCATAAAAAGCTATTAGCGCGTTTTTCAAACTGTTTGCACATACTGTTGCAGTTATGAGACTATATCTTTATAAAAAAAATGATAATTTATTGCTTAGATATGACATTTGAATTTTCCCATTTCATGACTGGGGATATAAAAATATCAATGTATTTGCAGGTTCTAAGGGTGGTTATCAGCCTATGTTATTAGCTGAAAACATATTTTACTTACAGACTTAAAACTCATGGTACATTACTAACTTCATAAACAGGTACCGTATTTAAGTTTTATATTACGTCCCCTGGGTCGAGGCCTCTGCTGGTGGACTGTTAGTCCCCGAGGGTCTCTACAGCCCAGTAGCTAAGTACTTCGTTACTAGCTTGAAAATACGGATGTATATATATATGTAATTGCTGTGATAACATTTAGAAATTCATTTCAAAATTAAGGATTATCTCCCTCATGCATAGCTCTGATCCTTAGACGAATTTGACTCCAGTCTCTGGCAATCTGTTTTTCCTTTTAGTTCTTACAAGTTTATTGTTATTTCGGATTTCCAAAATTTCGACTTTAGCATCACTGAAGAGACATTTGTCGAAATGCGCATCTGTTGCATCAAAATTGGTACCGTATAAGTTTTACATGTGAAAGTTTAGGGAATTTTGTTTTTCAAAATGGATTTTTATACTAGGGACATAAATTTTGATAACGACTGTCACTCATGAACAAACCACTCGTCACGGATTATCGTGAGTTAGCTCGAGTATCAACTACTATCAATGCGATTTTGTGAAACGGTTCATTGGATTTGGCAACGCAACGTTGGGCTGTGGAGTCCGAACATAGCATTTTCCTCCACCTTTTCTTGTATACTGATATATAGGGGGTACTTGATAACGGTAGATATATAGGGGGTAATTGATAACGGTATACCAATTTTCAATGTTTGTCAATCTAGTATCTTTGTTCAATGGTAAATCAATTTAATCTGTTTATACGCCACGTATTATGGTACAGCGATGTCTGTATGTCCGTCCGTTCGGGGTTTTCTGTTTCTAATTTCATTTCTCTGTCGCATATCAAGCTGAAACTTGCTATGTTGCTTCTTTGTGGATCATTCAAGATCTTGAATGAGTTGTGCCCCTTTATTTCAAAATTATTTTAATCTGGAGGGCAGGCCTACATAATTTGTCCGGCGAACTCCTCCCACAATTTTCGAGTGAGGATCATCTAGTTGTACAGAGTTTTTGTATGGATATCGAAGATATGCATGTTGCAAGGATTTTGATTTTCTTTAATTTTTGAGAAAAATACAGGTTGTTTTACCTTGTTGTACAAAGAGAGTACATGATTTGTTCGGTGAACTCCTCCCACAATTTTCAAGTGAGAACCTTCTTATTTTACAAAGTGACTGTATGGGTATTGAAGGTGTGCATGTGACAAGGCTTTTGATTTTCTTCAATTTTTGAGAAAATTGCAGGTTATTGAACTTAATCAGTTTTGAGGAATTGTTGCATGATTTGTATTTTATTTTTCCTTCCAGTTTTCAAGTGAGGACCTTCTTATTTTATAGAGTATGGGTATGGAAGATGTGCATGTGGCAAGGATTTTGATTTTCTTTAATTTTTAAGAAAATTACATGTTGTTGAACTTAGTTTATTTTTAGGAAATATTATATTAAATATTTAAAAGAACATGGTTTGTCCTTATAATTCCTTTCACATTTTAAAAGCTATGGTTTAGACTTTGAAGTTTTGAATATTGAGAGGTTGTTGAACTTGGTCAAATTTGGGGAAATATTTTACATACAGAACTCTTGGTTTGTCTATCTACCTCCTGTCGCAGATACTACCTGAAGCAAATTTCTACAAATTATGGCTTAAGAAAAACATCCTATGTACGCATTTTTACTGACATATCATGTACCGTTTGCGGTACTCTTGATCCAACAATGTACAGGTATACAAAACAATGGTCTTGATTAATCTCTCTCAAGTCTTCTTTTCTTCGAATTAGATTCACATGGCAGCTTACATTGTGCACCATAGTGTCGACTTTCCGGTTAGTATTTAAAATGAAAAAGGGCTTGGAATTCCTCTCATTTGTATATTCTACATGGCATGTCACATTGTGCGCAAGAGTGAGGACTTGAACACAACTCAGATTTACGTGTATAAAAAGTTAGCACCACACCAGACTAAGTTCACTAAAGGTTTAAACCATGGTACTAAAAAAAACAAGTGAATTCCCTATTGAGAAAGCACTATATTTCTCTTCTTATTCATTGATAAGGTGAATGGAAAAAAATGTGCAGCAACATTTTCTCTCCATTGAAAAGCTATGTTTTGGTGTTTTTTTGTTTTTTACACAAAGGAGATATTTCCCCCCAATCACCCCTATCATTATCCTTAATCTGCATAATTTTGTATAATAAAAAGGGTTCAGTATTTTAATTTTTTCCCACAAAATGGAAAAAATCAACCTATTTTCCATTGCGAATAGAGCAGAATATCGGTTAAAGAGAAGGTACCGATAATCCCTGGTTTGGTTTTATTTTCATATCGCATTTCAAATGTCACATTAGGCAGGGTGAGGCATTCATTTCCTGTGGGCATATTTCTATTTTTTTAATTTTTAATCCCATGAAAACTTTTTGCCCCATAGTGTGGTCCTAACCTAGCCCAAAGGGTCAGCAACAACCAACGATGTCTCTACAACAATATGCTTACCATGACCTTGCTATTCTGAAAAAGCTCCAGGTTAAAGATCATGGTATGAAATGAAAGGTTTTGCCATTAGAAATCTATATGTAAAACATGAAAGGTCTACTTTGAATATCCATGATCATGAGCTACTGAAGAGGTTCGATTTTCTTACAAGTAGGTCAAAGAACATGGTACAAAATGGACTTGCCATTCAATACATAGTCGGGTCTCAAATAATATGACCTTTCAAGCTCAGGTGAGCTAAAAGGTCACATAATACAACCATAACACCTGGCCTTGGGGGATGGGGGGGGGGGGGTGTCATAAATTCGTTAATTTAGAGAAGAGGCCTCCTTGCCAATCATGACTATGCATACCATATGTTTCAGTCTGCTATGATGTTCAAAAATAACTTTTTAGGTTTTGTATTATACACCACATTTCCAAGATATGACAAATGGAGAAGCAGTTTTTGAGATGATGGTGGACAGTTCCATATACTAAAGAGTCGCTTGATTTATTTATAGTTGACCTTTAAAAAAAATATCTTTATATAAATCACATTGCACAATTTTTAAAAAATGAATTTTACATTGAAGAGGTTTTTTTATTTGCTATTTTCAGAAACGTGGGTGAAGACCACCAGATACATGCATTCCTCCCAAGGAGTGTCGAAGGGTGAACGGATGATGATTATCTATGTTTGCTTGCAAGATGGGGCTGTGGAGAGAAAATACTTTCTTTTCTTATTTTGACAAATCATGTCCCGAGTATATTTTTAATCTATAAGCATACATGTAATATGGAACATCATATAATCTAATGAAGACTTCAAATAATTATGTTAGAAGTACATGTATAGTTTTAAAACGAAGCAGCCACACAGCGATAACTTTTGTTATATAATGTTTATTTTCTTGTGAACACGAATACAACCAATCATTATATATATTCAGGAACTTGAAAGTCACAATGTATAACATGTATAATACTGAACACATATCACAATTATGTCACTTGTTTATCACAGGCAAGAAGTATGGAATGTTTGTCAATAAAAGCAACAAATTAAATATCACAGAGCTCAGGATCACAGTTACTGGTACATCACAGTTTTGGTAACGATTGTTCAAATCAGTAAATATACGGAGTATAACACTTTCAAATGTTCTCAGCACTAAGCATACATATGTTCCTCTCTTCTGTTTATCATTACATAAAACAAAATTCAAAATTAATCTTCAAATCCAAACACTGAATCCAGTTCAAACCAAGAATCCTCTGTCCTCTTTAACTTGGCCAGTTTTGAATTACTCTTCTGATTCTTCAGTCTTTCCTTTGGAGAAGTTAGGAAGAATTTTCCTTGAGGTCTAGAAGGCGCCTTCCGTATGTTCTGAGACTTTTCTAAAGGAGTCACCTGGAATTTGTATGGCTTTTATGAATTTCATAACCATCAGTAGATACACTTTTACATAATAGCAACTGTGATATGGTCATTTAGACCTCCATGCATGCCTTGCATATAAATTTACGAAATAAAGTTCACTCTTGAAAATACATGAGGGTATGAACTTATGAACTGTGATGTTTCATGCTGACATACTTCATGAAGCATGATGACCTTCAAGTTGTGACTTAAAAACTATCTGGCATCATCTACTCTTTAGAAGGTACCAAAACACAGAGTTTGATGTCTGTAACGCAAACCTTCTCATGATATTATATTGAACAGACAATATCTTCCTGCATCCCCAGTAATTTGAATCATAACCTAAATTGACCTTGTGGTCTCAAAAGCAATGGGGGGGGGGGGGGGGGGGGGGGGGGGGCACATACTCCTTAGGATGTTTGTCAAGCAAATGATGAAATCTCAAGATATAGAGTAGACACTATTTTATTATGTCCAGTTTGATCTTTGGCCTTGTCACCTCAAAATCAATAGGGACAATCTGCTTTTAAGGGAAACCAGTCAGCAAAAGGGTTATCAAAATATTGAGCAGACAATATTTTTCTATGTCCAGTGGATTGACCCTTGACCTTAAAATCAATAGGGGTCATTTCCTCTCTACAGACCACTACTGTACCAAATTTGGTAACTATCAGGCAAAGGGTTCTTTAGATATTGAGCAAACAAGACTTGGTCTACAGAATAACAGACAATCAGACCCTGTGCGAAACGATATGCCCTCTTTTTTTCATAGCTGGGCATTAAAGTTTCTTTTTCTTTTAACTAAATACTAGGCAATTATTTGTTGGGGTTGTAAACTCAAATACAAATTGTGGTAAAAAGAAAAACAACTACAATACCCCAAGTTAATGCCAAAACCCCAAGTCCAATTAGGCTTTAGTAAAGAAAGGTAAAGATACTTATCATGTAGCAATGGACTAAGCACAGACTCAGTCTGAATTTAAGTTTTGTCATTTGCAAAATCATGTTTTCTAATGATTACTTCTATTAAAAAAAAGTCTAACCTTTATTTTACCACGTTTAACAAATATCTACAACTTATATTAATGCTTCTTGTTGGCTCGGAGAGGTCACTGATGTGGGAGGAAACCCAAATGTCCGAGTGGGCGACCACAACACCCTCTCACATAAACCACTGACAATCCTGGGGATTGCAGTGGTGAGTAACAATTTTATTAACCCCTAAACTACCCGGACACCCTACTTCTATTCATGAACATATGCAGCATTTTATTAATTGACACTAAATTAACAAAAGTTGTATCTAGTATTGAATTTTTTATGTCATGCAGTATACTTCATTGGGGGTTTAGCCATCAAACATAATTACCATTGTGCATTGCAGTAGATCCAGTACATTGATCAGATGGCTCGAACTTTGATCTCCCAAATTTCTTGATTTCTCGAAGTGAAATCATGGTCCCAATTTTTTTCTCTATAAAACTAAGCAAATTTACTCTCTATGTTCCAAACTTTTGAACCGCCACGGTGGCCTAGTGGTTAGAACGTTCGTCCCGCATGCAGAAGGCTGGGGTTTGAATTCTGGCCGCAAGAGACCTAAGTCGTCAGAACAGGTAGTGACAGTTCCATCACCAAACGCTCGGCATCAGGTATGAATGTCACGGGTCCTCGGAGATGACCTTCAAAATGCATGTCCCGTGTCCCAGTAGGTGTGACACGCTAAAGAACCCTCACTGATCAATGGCCGTAAGCTTCGAGCAAAGGCCTAAATTTGAAGCCCTTCACCAGTCTTGGTGACGTCTTCATATGAGAGAAAACTTCTTGATTGAGACGTTAATCAGGATTTATACAATCAATCAACCAAACTTTCGATCTCCTGAAGTTCTCGATCTCTCCAAGTGAAATCTGGGTTCTGTATCTTTGTTTTTCACTCTTCATCTCTTGAAGTGGTGGTAGCGTATACACACCACTCCAGGATATAATTATTTTCCCTTGGACCCTACCTGGACAACTGTGAATGCCAGGGGCTAGTTTGAACACATCAATTACAGTTAATAGATATTCATTGTGTTTTCTTATGGCATAGATAGTTAATTGTCATTATGTTTTCTTATGGCATAGATAGTTAATTGTTTAACTGGTCAATTTAACCCTTGACCATCCCTGCTTTGTTTTTGTTAATATGTAATTTGACTAAAGATAAAATTTTACAAGGGTTTGGACTTGACAATAAGACAATAATTTGGAGAATTATATAATTTAGAGACATGCCAAGGAAATATAATTATTTATTTTGTGTTTTGTGTAAAACAACTGGAAATTGTGACTTGTGACAATTGTGCTCTGTGATGTACGAGAGATTATGTACACGCAAGTCCATCTTAAAGGGACTGGTTCACGATTTTTGATAAAAATATTTTTCATTTTTGATGTTAAACATTAAAATATAACTCATTTAATGTTGACAGCCAAAATTTTGACCTTCTGAATGCAAGAAATGAAAGCAATATTTTAGCCTTAAATCTGTGTTATGTAAACAAAGACTCGCGTCTTTTTATGTAAACAAACAAGTGAAATATTGATTTTGAAATATAATTCATCTTAATTTTGCATATTCACAAATTGTAACTTTTAGATGACACATTTTACCCCCAAAATGCTTGAAATGTGAAAGATATAATAAATTAAACGAGGGCCTCCGTGGCCGAGTGGTTAGAGCATCGCGCTCAAAATCACACGGCCTCTCATCTCTGTCGGCGTGGGTTCGAATCCTGCTTGCGCCGGTAAGTGAGAAAGTTTCCCAGTTTACTTTCGGAAGGTCGGTGGTCTCTTCCCAGGTGCACTGTATCTGGGTTCTCTCTTCCACCAACAAAAACTGGGCGCCACCAGATAACTGAAAAATTGTTGAGTGTGGCGGAAAACATCAAATCAAAATCAAAAATAAATTAAACTTAGATCGATATCCATTTCTTTTGAAAAGTTCGTAAACAATAGCATACTACAATCTTTGTTTACAAAACAAATAATAAACTCTCTAAAATGAGTTTCTGTGATGATGTATAACCTTAATTTTCATTTCAAATCTTTCAAACACACTAGACAGTAGATTTTGATCATTAAAAGTGAAAAACAAAATTTTGGGTAAAATCGAGAATCAGTCCCTTTAACACAAATAGACAGACTTAAAAAATCATCGATGCAAGATTAAGTTCCATGCTGGTGAAATCAAGTCAATTACCTAAAAATATGAAGAACAACATGTCAAAATGATGCCAGGATGTTGTAAATATGCACTCCAGTTGCCATAAAATCTGAACCATAATGGTCAGACCTTTAACTTCTGAATTTAACTCAATTTTCTATCTCTCAATCACTCGAAGCTTTATCAAGGTCACTTGAAATTCGAGTGATTGAAAGTCACCTGTATATAAATCGATGAGTGCATCCCATATTGTTTGTTTCCTTTACAGGCCAAATGAAGTTTGTATATCAAAATTAAAAAAATTCTTTTCCTCAAAATATCAAATACCTAACATGTAGAATTAACGACACCCATTGTAAAGTATGCAAGAATTATTAGTTAATAAAAATTGCAAGATTTACAACGATCTAGTTTCAGGTTAACATTCAAGTTAATTAGTATGTAATTCTCTCTGAAGAAAAATGCAATTTTAAACTCTGGATAGGGGCCCATAAAATGTTGTGATCAAAGTAAAAATAAATTGTTCTGATGGCCCATTTAAGTCAAATCAAAGTTATATTTCCCTCTGAGTATAGCAGGTGATAACTGGTACTCATTATGTATCATAAAATTGTAGTTATAGTTTTATTTCATCTCAAACTATACTGTCTATAATTACAATAAAATTTTCATTCCATGTACATAATTCTTGTATTTTTTGTTTTTGTGAGCATGATCTAAATTTCGAACCTACGTGTAAAAGACTTACTTGTTTTAGAGGGGCGGGAGCTCTCGGTACACGATTTAACTGCAGCCTGTTTGGAGTTCTTGGGGTGCAGTATTCTTCCTCGCCATCACTGCCATAGTACAGAGCCCTATCTGGTGTTTTTACTTTTGGGGAAGGTTTCAGCAGCAATGGAGTTCTCTTTGGTGTGACAGATTTCAGCCTACTCTCTACTTCGTTTATCTGCAGAGAATAGCATTAAAAATTCTCTCCCATACACTCACAATAATGATACATGGAATTACAGCAACTTAAGCTTCATCATGATGATTGTACTTCGAATGAATCACTTAATGTTTATAAGTGATTTTTATTCCCTACCTATAGTTAGCACATAGAAACAAATATCAAAACAATAGGCCCATGGGCCACATCGCTCATCTGAGTCACCTTGGCCCTTAACTGAAGACTTTCCCTATATATTTCTATGTAAAAGTTTGATCCCCTATTGTGGCCCCAACCTACCATTGGGGGTCATGATTTGAACAAATTTAAATCTGCACTATGTCAGGAAGCTTTTATGTAAATCTAAGCTCTTCAGGCTCATTGGTTCTTGCGGCGAAGATTTTAACGATTTCCCTATATATATTTCTATGTAAAACTTTGATCCCCTATTGTGGCCCCATCCTACCCCCGAGGGCCATGATTTTAACAACTTCAATCTGCACTGTCAGGAAGCTTTCATGTAAATCAAAGCTCTTCTGGCTCATAGGTTCTTCAGAAGTATTTATAAAGATTTTCCTTATATATTTCTATGTAAAACTTTGATCCCCTATTGTGGCCCTATCCTACTCCTGGGGGCCATGTTTTGAACTAACTTGAATCTGCAATATGTCAAGAAGCTTTCATGTAAATCTCAGCTCTTCTGGCTCATTGGTTCTTGAGAAGAAGATTTTTAAATGATCCTACCCCAATTTTGCATTGTTGTGATTATCTCCCCCTTTGAAGGGGGCATGGCCATTCATTAGAACAAACTTGAAAGCCCTTCACCCAAGGATGCTTTTGGCCAAGTTTGGTTGAAATTGACTCAGTGGTTCTGGAGAAGATGAAAATGTGAAAAGTGTACAACAACGACGATCAGACAACGAACAAATTTTGATCAGAAAACTCACTTGAGCCTTTGGCTCAGGTGAGCTACATATGTAAAAAGGTAACTGTCCCTCATGGTGCTTCGCTAGTGTTTCTTTGTTTACTATAAGGGAATAGTACCCATACACAATCAAATGGAAAAAATACAATGATTGAACATTTTGTAGTGTCAATTGAGAAATTTCTTTTGTAATACCAATTGGCATTTATTTTAAAATTAACACTGAAAAAGTCATATTTTAATGAATACAAAAGTAGTCATCATTTAAAATTTTACAAAGGAGTGCCATTTTATTGACCTTTTACTTTCTATTCAAGAGGAAGTACCAAATCAGCTTGTACAACCTTTTATACAAAGAGTTCAGGTCAACCTTGTATTATGATGTTACAGGAAATTGTTGCTGGGCATTTTTTAGCCTCAAAGTTTGAAAAATATATATATATAGTAATTGACATTGAGAATTGGTACCAGTTACTATCCCAAGAAATAAATCCCTGTTCGCTAAACCATTTTCCCTGCAAATCATTTGGACTTTAGTATTCAGAATCCACTATGTTTTAATCAACATTAGTAATGACTTACCTCCAGTTCCATCATTTCCTCTGAGGAATCAGATCCATTCTCATCTTCATCATCTGAAGCAAAAACCACTCTTCTCTTTTTGATAACTGAATTTCCACTTTCTGTTTTCAAAATACTTCGTTGAGGAGTTTTCAGTACAGATGCCATAGGAGTGGTTGCATTGGGACTTGGTCTTTTGCCAACAGTTTCTTTGTTTAGATTTGGAGAAAACTTTGGTTTAGTGCACTGATTCTGTTGAAAATATAAATCTATCTATTATGATTTGAACACATTTCATATCATAATCATATACAGTAAAACATAGTTATAGCAAATCTCCTGGGTCAATGAAAAACAGTTCTGAATCATTATGATCAAATTTTGTAATATTAAATAAAATTTTATTATTTTCCATCTGACATAGTGAAATAATTTAAGCATCGATCAGTATGGATTTATTATAAGCGTGTACTGTACATTTGAAATTTGGTGTAGTATGCTAGATCGGATTGATTTGAACTCTTTTGATTTTATTTTTATATCATAATCACATGTGTGAAATGGCATTGGACCAAAGTTTTAAAAAAAAAAAAAATGCCTTCTCTTTACAAGTGTTTTAATATCTCTTCTAGATCTCAGTATTAAACATGCATGCATTTAAAATATAAACTTTAAGCCTCAAATATAAATTATGCTGCAAGACATGCATAAATCAATGTTCTGTGTAGCACATATAAATTGGGCTTTTTTTTCTATAAGGAATACAAAATTAAAAGTTGGGTAAACATGGAACTCTAAACATACAAGAGGTACATGTACATGTATATCTTTCTCATAGTTGCCAACATGGCTACCGGTATATACTTTTCTCCTATCACCCAGTGGTTCTTCCAAAACAGAGTGATTCTCTACATGTCTATTGGGTTCAAACAGCCCTTTAACATTCAGCTACATACAGCTGAAGAAGTTTTTCTACATCACTTGTTACATCCCATGTATACAAGGTGGGGCCGAGTGCATGTACATGTAGAATACACAAAATGAAAGAGAATTTTGTTAATTCTCAGCTTTATTTCAAGTGCCAACTTGCTGAAGATTTATGAATAGACAAAAATTCTATTTTACGTTATTGAAAAAAAAAAAAAAAAAAAAAAAAACCCTAGGGTTTTGCTAGTGCTGAAAAAAAAAAAATACATGGCACACAATATGAATTAAGAAAGAAATTGTTAAAATCCGTAGAATAGTCTCACAAATCGTAAGTTGAAGTTCATAAATTCATATTGACTAAGAATCAAAAATCATTTTTGTTCAAATGAAGAAAACCAAAATTCAGAGAGGGCTACATTATATTACAGCTATGAATCATCCTATGCAAATGCTTACAAACATTTAACAGTGTATTACTAATTTTATCACCAACATCATTTACATGTATATTCAAAACAGAAGAGGTCCCAATACTGGGTCTACATTATAATATTCAGATCATATTCAAGATATAGGGCTCACGGCGATTATATTCAGGATATACGGCTCACGACGGGTGTGACCGGTCGACAGGGGATGCTTACTCAGGACTCCTAGGCACCTGATCCCATCTCTAGTGTGTCCAGGGATCCGTGTTTGCCCAACTATCTATTTTGTATTGCTTATAGGAGTTATGAGATTAATCACTGTTCGTTATCTTCACCTTTCATTATGTAATGAGGGGAAACCAGTTTGTATATATTTTCAGTGTGGATAATTGAATTTTGATGTAAACCCTTGAGAGTACCCCTCTGAATACTTTTTGAGCATGAAACATTACTCTTTGTTTGATTTAGTACAGACATTGCCTGAATGCTACATGTAGTATAATTTTGAATGCTGGAAATACTAAGCAAATACTCATAATGCCGACTTTGCTCTTTGTCAATGCATGTGATTTTCATGGCTGCTAATGCTTACTGAAATGTCAACTTCTATGCTGGGTTTTATAAATCACACTGCACATGTCAATGCAGATTTATGTATACATCAGATCTTAGAGATTGTGCTACAGAGTACATGATACATGCAAGAGTAAAGCCATTTTCACTGTACAGATCACCTCTTTACTCAGTGGAGGGATCTTGGGTGTCATCCGTGCATTGTTGTTGGTTTTACTTTGGGCTATATCTCTGTTGGACATACTATGTGCCTTTGGTGTTGATGGGGTACTCTCCATTTCAGATTGTAAATTCGACTTTTTCTTCAGTTTCAAAGTTGTATTGTGCTCCCTTTTTTCAACTTTCATGTCTTTTATCTTTGTCATGAGTTCTTGAATTTCTGATTCCTGAATAAAATGAATATAACTATTTATTACATATTTAGTAATAATCATTATGATTCTGCACTGCGGATGATGTCACAATAGCCAACATTACAACTACCGGTCAGAAAACCAATATCACATAGCAGACCGGCGTGCAAAAATGCACATCAATTCAAGAAAAAAGAAGAAGCAAGTTTTATCTACAATTACTCAGAATTAGATTGATTACCTATCTGAAAATGTTCTATATCTCATATATATTCTTGTCATATATGTATTTACCTTTTAACTTAATAATAAGTAAGACTTCATTGTTTGTGATCAATACAATGTCAAATAAGTGTTGTGATTCTTGAATTTGTTGACAATGATTATAAGTTCCATTAAATTTTTGAAACTGCTATAATCAACATTGCTAAAAGAAAACATCCAAGTGCATGCAACAAATGTTTCTTCATCTACCTATAAAATGTATTTAAAATAAGAGGTACTGTGAGCAATGCTCACTAAGAATACCCCCCGCTTACCCCAATCTCCCAAAGGGTGTTGGTAATAGCTATAAACTACCTCTTTTCTGAGTGTAAAAAACAAATGGCATCACAAACCGAACCATATTGCTACTTCGATGTCCAGTGCACGTGACCTTTGACTTTTTGACCCCAAAATCGATAGGGAACATCTTCATCCCATGGGTAGTCCATATGTATGATATGGTGACTGTAGGTGGAAAGGGTAATGCTTTAGAGCCCGGAAACCATATTGCTACTTCAATGTCCAGTGCGCTTGACCTTTGACCCCAAAATCGATAGGGAACGTCTTCATCCCATGGGTAGTCCATATGTATGATTTGGTGACTGTAGGTGGAAAGGATAACGCTTTAGAGCCCGGAAACCATATTGCTACTTTGATGTCCAGTGCGCTTTACCTTTGACCCCAAAATCGATAGGGAACATCTTCATCCCATGGGTAGTCCATATATATGATATGGTGACGGTAGGTGGAAAGGATAATGCTTTAGAGCCCGGAAACCATAATGATTGCGTCTACAGACGGACGGACAGACAGACGGACAACCCGATTCCAGTATACCCCCCTCACAACTTGTTGCGGGGGGTATAAAAAACAAAAAAAGATTAATCCACATGTGAAAAATAAATTCAAAATCATCTCCAAGATCCAACATATCACATAAAGATTTCCCCCAAAACACTCTACTACATGTAGTCAGTATGTAAGTGTACATCATGGTGAATAGAATATCACATGCAACAATCCATATCACAATATCTATGAAATACATGTATGTGGATATCGTCTTGAAGTACGTGTGATATTTGGGCGAGGGTAAGAAAACAATATGTTCACGTTTTCAAATGGAGCCCAAATATCACACAGTATATTTCAAGACAGTTGTAATGTACTTGTTAGTTAATCCTAATACACACAGTGACACTATCGAGTCAAAGTTCCTACTGATAATTGCCAATTTCATGTTAGAAAAATAACATGCAGTGCTTCTGATGTCACAATGTCAACTTTGAAAAACATGATTATAATTCCCAATAAAATGGAACATGCAAGGCTATGGGGCCATTAACTGAATAAGGTAGTTGCAGGATAAATAAGAGCAAAGTACATTTCATGCATATAAATTTAATCAAAATACAAGATAAAAATGAATCTACAGTAACTTACCTTATCATTTAAGTCATTCTGAAATCTGCGGATTTTCTCTTTATATTCTTTGTTTTCTGTTTCCACTTCATTCTGAAAAACAAATAGCATCATTCATCAACTATCGCAACTATAAAACAAGGTAACAATGTTATTTTGTACATCATACATTAATTATTACGATCATAAAACGAAGTAACTATATTATCATCATTAACTATTAACTATGTTAAACCTTTGCAAATCTAACTAATTACCTATTTTCTATGTTCAACCTTAGCATCTTTAACTATTACATAACTACGTGTATGTTAAACCTTAGCATCATTCATTAACTATTCCATGACTATGTTAAACCTTAGCACCATTCATTAACTATTACATGATTATGTTCAACCTTGGCATCATTCATTACCTGTTACATAACTAACCTTAGCATCATTTATTAACTGTTACATAACTATGTTAAACCTTAGCACCATTCATTAACAGTTACATGACTATGTTAAACCTTAGCACCATTCATTAACAGTTACATGATTATATTAAACCTTGGCATCATTCATTAACTGCTACATAACTAATCTTAGCATCATTTATTAACTGTTACATAACTATGTTAAACCTTAGCATCATTCATCAACTATTACATGATTATGTTAAACCTAAGCATCATTCATTAACAGTTACATGATTATGTTAAACCTTGGCATCATTCATTAACAGTTACATAACTAGTTAAACCTTAGCATCATTCGTCAACTATTACATGATTATGTTAAACCTAAGCATCATTCATTAACAGTTACATGATTATGTTAAACCTTGGCATCATTCATTAACAGTTACATAACTATGTTAAACCTTAGCATCATTTATGAACTGTTACATAACCATGTTAAACCTTAGCATCATTCATCAACTATTACATGATTTATATGTTAAACCTTGGCATCATTCATTAACTATTACATAACTATGTTAAACCTAAGCATCATTCATTAACAGTTACATAGCTATGTTAAACCTTAGCATCATTCGTCAACTTTTACATGATTATGTTAAACCTTAGCATCATTCATCAACTATTACATGATTTATATGTTAAACCTTGGCATCATTCATTAGCTATTACATAACTATGTTAAACCTTAGCATCATTCATTAACAGTTACATAACTATAAAGCAAGGTAACTGTTATTTTGTAGCACTATTCATTAACTATTATAATTACAACAAGAGGTACTGTGAGCAATGCTCACTAAGAATACCCCCGCTTACCCCAATCTCCCAAAGGGTGTTGTTAATAGGTATAAATTACCTCTTTCCTGAGTGTAAAAATAAGGTATGCCTTTGTAGAAGAAAATGGAAGATATAGTCCGAACACAAATCCATGGCATAAACCTACAATTTTGACCTTGAGATCAAAGGTCAAGGTCAAAAGGAGTTCATGAATGTACATGAATTATAGTCTCATAGTGATACACCCATGTCTTATGGTATGACTATGTCAAAACCCTATAATCAATTTTGACCTTGAGGTCAAAGTTCAAGGTCATATAGAGGTCATGAAGGTACCTGACACATCGCCTCATGATGATACACTCATTTGTCAAATATGGTATGCCTATGCCAAAGAACAAAGAAGTCATGGCCCTGACACGAATCCATTGTAAAAAACCTTTAATTTTGACCTTGAGGTCAAGGTCATATGGAGGTCATGAAGGAACATGACACATCATCTCATGGTGATACACTCATGTGTCAAATATGGTATGCCTATGTCAAAGAACAAAGAAGTTATGGCCCTGACACGAATCCATTGTAAAAAACCTTTAATTTTGACCTTGAGGTCAAGGTCATATAGAGGTCATGAAGGTACTCAACACATCGTCTCATGGTGATGCCTAAGTCAAAGAACAAAGAAATTATGGTCCGGACACGAATCTGCACAGACAGACAGACGGATGGACGGACAGAGTAATTCCTATATACTCCCCTGAACTTCGTTCAGGGGTATAACTATAAAATGAGGTAATCATGTCATTTTGTAAGCTCAAGAAAATAATTCAGATATTTAGAAATATTACTTTCTCTCCTTGATGTGATTCCACATCTTTCTTCAACATGTTTATCGCAGCCTGTAATTGGGAGATTTGTGCATCTCTCTGTGAAAGAAAAAAAAAACATAAAAAGAAGTTACACACTACACAAAATAATTGATAATAAACTTTATCATAGTTTTTTAATTACAATACAGATATCTTCAACAGTACAATGTGTAAATACCTCTTCAATGCTAACTTCAAACTCTTTAACTTTACAGTATAAATCTTCATTTTCCTTTCGTAAAGATATCTTTAAAAATTAAAAAGAAACATATCATTTAATAAAACTGAAAGGAACACAGCTGCATTCTTTTATATATGGCAGTTGATATCTCTTTCTTTCTCTGATCTCTCTCTCTCCCTAAAATCATGTTCCTGTCATGACATACAAACATAATATATCAAATTATAGAAAATAAAAGAGAAATCTGAAAAATATTAATGTATTTTTCTTTCTTAATCTACTCATACACATGCAATTACCTGACTTACCTCTAGCATTACTATGCTGTTTTTCTGACTTACCATATTCTTGTTTGAATTACCCAGGAGATTTTGGACTTCCTCTATCTCATTTCGGAGCTCCAGTATTTGGGCATCACTCTGTAATTCACAAATATTTGATCACTATAGCAACACATGATTTCTTACTGTATCATGTCTCATGGCTATATTTTGTAACTATTGAGAGCTAGGGGTTGTACATGAAACAAAATGGTCAATCAAATAAAAGTATTGACATATGCATTCCCATGTTGGCATATAGTTAAAATTATGCTAAGCGACAAACAGAAAACTTTATTATAAACAGTAACTAATACAAAGACTTAGTAATACAAATTCCAGGGTGAGACCTCCGATTTTGATTTATCCATATTTCTGCTAATATCTGTCTTTAGTCTCTCTATTTCCCTGTCCTTGTCTTCCACAACATTGGCATTTGTTTGATGAAATTTCTCCATGGTTGCCATGAGTTCTTGTATTTCATGTTCGCACTTTTTCTCCGTTCCCTCCTTTTTCTTGACCATATCATCGAACTGTTTCTTCACGTCCTGAGTCTAATACATAAATATCATTGTGCAAGTCTAGAGTTCTTCCAACAGAAATGATAAAAATGGTCATAAATTTTATATGTCTGATTCTGCTTCAATACAATCCAAGAGAAAAGTATTGATCATGCCTGGTATGTACTGTAACACCAGCCAGCTAAAGGTTCAGCAAAGACTATTTTATTCAGTATTGATCATGCCAGGTATTTACTGTAACACCAGCCAGCTTAAGGTTCAGTGGTGACTATTTTATTCGGTATTATCATGTATATGAATGTTATTTTCTTTTTATTCTTAGTATATCTTCATCTTATTTCATTTCAATTTTCTTTAAGAATGGGTTTCAATATACTTTTAAATACAATTTAGTCATTCCAATTGGCTGCTCAGAAGCATTTGATAAAAGAAAAGATGTTACTAAGACATATATGCATCTACCATGCCCCCCCCCCCCCCCCCCCCCCCCCCCCCCCCCCGATAACAGTACTGCCGGCAGGTAACAATGTAAAAATAGTTAGCTGCACAGAAAGATTGTGTGTATGGTTCACCTTTTGTAAGCATTTATTGAAACACTGATTAAAAATCGATGTCGAATATGATAAAGAAAGATGTTTGCTGATATGAGTAAAACTAGATTTGACAGACTCTACTGAGAAATATTCAGAAAGTACGCACAGGATTGTGAAACGATCTGTGAACCTTTACAAAACATTTCTTGCCCAGAGTAAAGTGGAAGGAAAGTTATTGAATTCTGAATGAAAATTCTGCATTTTTTTCACTTCCATTCAGAATTAGGAGAAAGTTTGAAAGTGAGTTAACCTCAGAACATAAAACATGGAAAATTCCAAATATATAAAAGGAAACTAGTAAAATAGATTAAATCTTATCAATAGATTCAGGGTTTAATGAACAATATCTTTCAACTGCATTCTTAAAACGAAACATTTAATATAATGAAAATAATGGTCCTTCGTGGGGTAACAATTTCACACATTACCTTTAAAAAAGTATGATATTTTCATAATATGAGGAGCATACATATGTTATCTAAGACATATCACTAAGTCTTACTTTATGCAACTATCAATTAATACGAATACTTTTTTTTTACTGCATGGAACAGTGTATTTACCACGTTTATCTCTGCTGGACATCTGCAGTAAAGATCAACCATGCACCACATTAATAACATACTATTCTCCATTACGAAATTGATTAACTTCACACATTACCTCCTTCTTTGATTTTTCAGACAAAAGTTTCTCCTTTTCCATACTAGCCCTCAATTCCTCACACACTGACTGTAATTCCTGTATTTCTTTCTGACATTTTTCCTTCTCCTCCAACAGTTCTCGGAGGTCTCTGTCCTTGGTCTCAGTCGCTTTTGTTTGTGAAGTTAACTTGGATTTGAGACTTTTGATCTAATATGATTTGAATAACAAGATGGATTGAACAAAATTATTCTATTTGGTTAGAGAATGCCTAGAATGTCAAATATGTCTACTTTTACTCTGTAGTATTAGAGAACACATCAGCTTTTCAATAGTTATACCTCCTTTTCCAATTCCTTTGAATGTTTATTCTTATTAGAGAGATCATCTTTTAAATTTTTCAATTTCAATTCCAGCTTGTCTGTCTCCTTTGTCATACTCTTTAATTCTCCATTGTAATTCTGATCCTGTAAATAAAAAAATTAAAAAATCTATATAGTCAAAATCAGGATATTTTCTCAACTAATCTTATTAGAATTACCAAAATTGTTCCAAAGTCTTTTTCATATTGTTATACAAGTTATATTACTCTCAGTTAACATGTACCAACCAGACTAACTTTTCAACTGGCTACGAATAACAGACACCCCCCCCCCCCCTCCCCTCCCCAGTATGAAAATAGAAATTAACAGTAAAATTTGTTATTGCGAACTTCCAGGCCCAGTGAAAAACAGTTTTTTATTACCAAATTTTGTTCAAATAGAATTTTCCTTATTTTCCTATCATAATGGAATAAAAGTCACTTTACAATAAGCAAGATTTGTTATATGCCTGTCTGTTATAGCACGTTTTACTGCACATTGAGCATGTTGAGTACCTGCTCTTCCTTCTCTGATTTTAACATTTCATTTTCTTGCAGTGCTGTTTCCAGTTCTTTTTCAGCATGCTGAAGTTTCTCTCTATCAAAAAGAAAAAAAGAAAAGAAACCCTGAGTTTTCAAATCAATAAATTACATTTAGACAAAATCGATCATGAAGTGGTGAACAAGCGCTAATTCAACACCAACAAGAGACCCACAGGCCTTATTGGTCACCTGAGTACTAGTGAAAAGTATCACTACTCCCAAGGGCTATGAAACCTAGAAAAAAATTTCCTGTTCTCAATATCTAAGCTAAATTCTAATGTTCACCAACAGTATAAAACAAGATGTGTTCTTAAAATTTCAATGCCCTCAAAAATGCATGCACTGGTAAGAACCCCTACCCAGGGGATCATGAAATTCACAATTTTAGTAGAGGCCTTCCTGCTCTACATCACTATGCATTTAGTTTTTCTTAAACATGTCCTATTCTTGAGAAGTAGATTTTTGAAAATTGGTCAATATTGGGCAGTTTCCCTAGGGCACCAGGGGTGCAGGAGTCCTGAAATTTACAATTTATGTCCCAAAGATGCTTCATACCAAATTTGAAAAGAATTGGAATAGTATCTATCAAGAACAAGTTAAAAAATGTTCAATTGTTAATGAACGACGACGGATGACAACCAACCAACTATAAACCATTAACTCAGGTGACCTAAAAATTGCATTAAACAGTCTCTGCATCCTCTTTGCTCAAATACAACACAAATTGAGCATCAAATGTACATTTATATCTGCCCATTTCCAATCATTTTAATCTTACAATTCATGTATTATATAGTTTATGTAGTATACTCTATATAACAAGCAAAATCTGCAGAACTATATTCAATATCTAAGTTACCTCAAATAAATTACACTACCAGTGTACTTGTTTTCAGTGGTTGTAAGTAGAACATGTATCAGACAATTATTGATGAATATTAAAATGAAATAGAGATCTTCGTCTCTGGTGATTTACTGTGTTCAGTTCCATCTGAAACTCGTTCACAATTTTTGCATCAACAAAACATTTCTCTAGCCAGCTAGAGGTTCAGCAGCCATACTTATATTATTCTATGTTATCATGTAATTTTGTTTTATTTTCATCTTATTTCATTTTACTTAAGAATAGTCATTTCAGAAACCACATACCCTCTAGCATCTGTAAATATTCTCACCACTAAAACCAATCCCCTGAGAATCCCTTACTTGGTGAAACGTCCGACTTATACCCCTACCATTTGAGGTTTACTCTTTTATAATTTCTTAAAAAATATTTCCGATTGGACTTTACCTGGATAACGTCAAATGCCAAGGCTAGCTCAGCTGTGTTAATAATGAATAGGTAATATGTTGCATTTGTTTTCTTGTGGGGTGGATAATTAATTGTTCAACTGGTCAATTGAACCCTCCCCTCCTGCTGTGCTTTTTTTCATTACAATATTCGACTACACTCAATTCAAAGACTTGTTTAGACTTGACAATGAGACAGTAATGTTGAGAATAAAATTTAAAGATATATATGCCAAAAATTGATCAAATTATCTTTATTTATCAAAATGTATGCTTTGCGTCAAGTGACTGAAAATTGTGATGATTATGGGGTGGATCGTGCTCCATGTAGTTAGTGACTGCGAAACATTGTTATGGACGAGAAATTTGTCTCATAAATGTACACGTACATCTATCTTTACATGATGAAATTTTTTTTCATCTATACAAAAACTTTAAAAAATTGCTAAAACGCATCAAAGATGCATCTGGCCCAGTTGCAGTTTGGAAAATTATGCACGTTTGCATTCACAAAGTAAAAACATGCACGTATTTAATATAGTTTATAAGTATGAAGCTTTGAATGGCTGCAAGAGGTATTTAATGTGATAATGACCTTGACCTTTGGATTTTAAAAGCAACATGAATCTTTAATGTCATCAGGATTTGAAGTCTGATAAACATGCACCAGTAAGTACATGTATAAAAGTTAGAGGCAAGCTCAAATCTACAGTATATAGTGAAAAAGAGACCTTGACCTTTTGACCTCAAAATAAATAGGAACCTTCCTCTTTTGGATGTGATCAAAATATGCAAGTCTGACAAAGACGAACCCAGTAGTACAAAAGTTAGACACTGGACGAGTTCAAATCTATGGCATTTAGTGACAAAGTGACCTTGACCTCAAAATAAATAGGAACCTTTCTCTTTTGGATGTGATAATGTTCTATAAGTCTCACAAAGATGCACCAAAAAGCTAATTGTGGACGCCGCCCGACTGGACACCCATCCTTCTCCAATTTAAAAGTTGAGATTTGCTACGCAACTCGGCTAAAAATCTTTTTATCTTTGCAAGATAAAGTTCCGTGTTCTTAAAATTAAGTCAATTACATGTACCTAAAATATGAAGGACATGTTAAAACAATGCCAGGATGTTGTAATTATACACCAGTTGCTATAAAATCTGAACCATAATGATAGGACCTTTAATTTCTGGATTTGACTCAAATTTCGATCTCTCGAACTTTTATCAATTTAAGGTCCCTTGAACTTCCGAGTTATGAAGAATCACGTGTACAATATTGTCACTTACTCATACTCTTTCTCAATTGCTTTTAATTTCTCTATCTGTTTCTGTGAGCTATCTTCCTTCTTTGACTTGACCTGCAAATAATATATGTAGCTTAAAAGCCAAGCATTGTAATTGGTGATGTTTTTTGTAGAGGTTGAGGGAGAAAAGTATAGTAGTTAGGGCTATATGGACTGTGGATATGTATATTGGCCTGGATAGCTCAGTGGTTAAAGCACCTGACTAGTAATGCAGGGGTCTGGATAGCTCAGTGGTTAGAGCACCTGACAAGTAATGCACGGGTCTGGGTTCGATTTCCAGCCCAAACCCAAAATGATTTCCTCTCCGACATTACATTTTATAAGCAGTGCTCATTTTCATTTGTTTGTTGATTCAGTGTATACCACTGAAATCGCAATAAAAGACACCACAAAGTCTTCCACATCAGCTTCATTCTTGGATATTTTATTGAACATGAATATTGGCAGCAGGCTGACAGCTCAGCTTTGTGGTAAGAGGGATGACTTTAAATTCAGCTTCTCCATTGTCAACTTTCCATGTTTATGTTGTAATATTTCATTATCACCTGGATGTAGTATTTATGTCTCTAAACTGATTCAATATGCAAGAGCACGTTCTGCATGTGATCAGTGTTTAAATCAAATCAGGCTATTGGTAGATGATAGATGTTTCAACAGTCTCATTTGAAGTCGACATTTCGCGAATTCAATGGTCCTTGTAACAATCTAATTTGCATACAACCTGTCATTGGGTCGAATGCTGTCCGGCTGATATTTCTTACCAGTTGTTTAGCCATTCTTTGCATACTAGTTTGCCTGATCAAGATATAGGGCTCAAGTCCGGCGTGACTGGTCGGCAGGGGATGCTTACTCCTTATGGGTGTCTGATCCCGCCTCAGGCATATCTGGGAGTCTGTGTTTGCCCTACTCTTTAATTTTGCATTCTTTATAGATATTATGGGATTGATCACCTTTTGTCATCTTCAATTTTTCAAGAAGAAGTATTTCAAGCACACATGAATACATGTGTAGGAGAAAGGATATAATAGTACTACTTTTCCTTTATGATTCCCATGAAAGACCTTGACCTTTGACAATCAGGATTTTCAAGTATCCCACCAAAGGGAACATGTATACCAAGTTTAATTATCCTAACCTTATTAGGTCCTTTTTATCCTTCCCACAGTGCTGATGGATCAACATACTATTCCCTTCCCTAAATTCATCTTTCAAAAGTGAAACAGAAATACAGTTAAAATGCAGTGTCTTTACCTTGATTTCCTGTAGCAATTGCTTTATCTCAGCTTTGTAGTCTTCAATTGCAGTGTTTAGCTTTGCTAACTGCTCTTCATCTTCTTTAATGTTAATTTGTAAATGTTCATTTAACTTCCTGAAAATAATTTCAAATTAATTCTAATATGGATTCAAAGGCCAGTAAGTTACATAAGCATGTATAATTTACACTGAACAACTTCCAGTATTATCTGCTCCATAAAGCATTAATGATGATTATAATGTTCTCTAAACTACATGTAGAGTAGCTTGCAATAACAAGAAGCCCATGGGCCACATCGCTCACCTGAGTCACCTTGGTCCATATCAGAAGACTTTCCATATATATTTGCATGTAAAACCGTAGTCCCTATTATGGCCCCAACATACCCCTGGAGGCCATGGTTTTTACAAACTTGAATCTACACTATGTCAGAGAGCTTTCATGTAAATGTGAACTTCTTTGGGCCAATGGTTCTTGAGAAGAAGATTTTTAAAGATTTTCCCTATATATTTCTATGTAAAACTTTGATCCCCTATTGTGGCCCAATCCAAACCCTGGGGGCCATGATTTGAACAAACTTGAATCTGCATTATGTCAGGAAGCTTTCATGTAAATTTCAGCTTTTCTGGCTCAGTGGTTCTTGTGAAAAAGAATTTTAAAGATTTTCCCTATAAAACTTTGATCCCCTATTGTGGCCCCATCATACCCCCAGGGGCCATGATTTGAACAAACTTGAATCTGAATTATGTCAGGAAGCTTCATGTAAATTTCAGCTTTTCTGGCTCAGTGGTTCTTGAGAAGAAGATTTTTCCTATATATTTGTATATAAAACTTTGATCCAATATTGAGGCCCCCATCATACTCCCAGGGGCCATGATTTGAACAAACTTGAATCTGCATTATGTCAGAAAGCTTTCAAGTAAATCGCAGCTTTTCTGGCTCAGTGATTCTTGAGAAGAAGATTTTTTCTATATATTTGTAGGTAAAATTTTGATCCCCCTATTGTGGCCCCATCATACACCGAGGGGCCATGATTTGAACAAACTTGAATCTGCATTATGCCACGAAGCTTTCAAGTAAATCTCAGCTTTTCTTGCTCAGTGGTTCTTGAGAAGAAGATTTTTAAAGATTTTTCCTATATATTTGCATGTATAACTTTGATCCCCTATTGTGGCCCCATCCAAACCCCGGGGGCCATGATTTGAACAAACTTGAATTTGCATTATGTCAGAAAGCTTTCATGTAAATCTCAGCTTTTTTGGCTCAGTGGTTCTTGAGAAGAAGATTTTTAAAGATTTATCCTATATATTTGTATGTAAAACTTTGATCCCCTATTGTGGCCCCATCCAACCCCTGGGGACCATGATTTGAACAAACTTGAATCTGCACTATATAAGGAAGCTTTCATCTAAATCTCAGCTTTTCTGGCCCAGTAGTTCTTGAGAAGATTTTTTAATGACCCTACTCTATTTTTACCTTTTCTTGATTATCTCCACTTGGAAGGTGGCCTGGCCCTTTATTTTAACAATGAAGAATTCCCTTTACCTAAGAATGCTTTGTTCTAACTTTGGTTGAAATTGGCAAAGTGGTTTTTGAGAAGAAGTCAAAAATGTTAAAAGTTTACAGACGGCCGGACGCCGGACTACGGGTGATCAGAAAAGCTCACTTGAGCTAAAAAAAACTACCATTACACAAGTAACTTGGTTCAGAAAAGACTTTTCAAAGGTAACAACTAAAAGTTCATTAATTATCAAACTTGACTACATGGGAACTATTACATATCTTTCAACTCAGATACCTTTCATCTTTCAGCTTTTCAGAAACCTTTTCTAGTTCTTCAGACTGTTCTGTGCACACAACCATTTTCTCAGCAAATGATTTCTTTATTTCTTGAAATTTTGACTACAAAGCAATGTGATTAAAATACATTCAACATGTTATATACATAATTTTATTGCACATGAGGCAGGGAAAAAAGTGTGAATCTAGTTTCCCAACCTACATGTATCCTATTTTTCGATCACTGACCCTAATTTTTTAAAGCCTGGGGTAAGGACTCAATGTACGTAATTAAAATCTGCCGTTGCTTGATCATACTAAGAAATTCAAGATGTCAACAAGAGAGGTTTGTAAAACACACATGCCTCCAATGGTGCAAAATTGAAAAGAGTTATACACATGCATAATTTGATTGATAGTAGTATCACCAATTCGAAATATTGAGCAGACAATATCCTCCAATGTCAGGAGTGGATTGACCAAGTGATCTAAAATTCAATAGGGTTCAACTAATCATTATACTGTACCAGTGTACCAGGTTTGGTGTCACTCAAGCAAATAATTCATAAAATATAGGAGACAATATATTACTATGTCCAGTTTAACCATTTACCTTTAACCATATGACCTCAAAATCAATAGGGGTCATATTCTCCTGAAGATGTAACAGTGTACCAAATTTGATGTCTGTCAAGAAAAGGGTTTTCAAGATATTGAGTGGACAGTATATTCCTATGTCCAATTTGACCCTTGACCTTTGACAATGTGACCTCAAAATCAATAGAGGTCATCTTCTCCTGAAGAAGTACAAGAATGTTTTGGTGTGAAAAGGGGGTGTGCATTATATACCACAATAGGTTTTCGACTTTACTTTCCAGGTGGAACTCGACGGTTAAGTAATGTTTCACTCAGAGGCATAGCCTTCATAGATATTGTACGCTTTTTCACTTTGTTCATCTATTTAAAAGCAAAAACATCGACTATTTACCTATTATAAGTTTCATGAAGAAATTATTGAGTATGTTAAAACTTAAATGCTATGAAATATCATACTTTACTGAAATTAACATGATGATTACCCGAGTATTTCCTCGAGAAATATTCAGTGTAGATTACTGCGCATGCGACGTAGAAAGTCAAGATGACTCAAAAATATAGCTGCACGGTTTGCAAATTCTTATTCTTTATTTCCATGAAGATATTCAGTGAAAATTACCAAAAACTAAGTGTAAAGTTCAGGTTACCATTTAGTCAAAATTTTGCTGCGTACTCATATACACATGAAGTATAGTGTTTATAGTTACTGTATTTCAAGCCCAAAATAGGACGGTGTGTATTTAAACACAACTGCGCATTATATTCTGCAAATTAAGGTATATCCCACTAAAGTTTTGTTACGGTATTTTCCTCCAAAAGGAGAATAAATATCACTTCGCAATAAGTATGAATTCGTTATGAATGTGTTCATTATAAACATGTTTTACTGTACTAGGAACCACACAATGCTTTTGGCCTAATGAACAAATGCACCATATATGAATGTGTATATATATATATATATATAAAGCACTAGAATGACCAACGACATGAACAATTGGAATTGTCAAATTTTTGGGACAACCTATCCCTTCGTCACAGGTTGTCCCGAAAATTTGACAATTCCAATTGTTCATGTCGTTGGTCATTCTAGTGCTTTATATAATTATTTTCCCTGACCATTGTATCTATTTAATATAGATCCGACATTTTTGGATACTGAATGTTGTAGGTTCTTCAGTGCTTTATATATATATATATATATATATATATATATATATATATATCCAAATTGTGTTTTTAAAAAAAATCACAGTGTCCGGTATAAAATATTAAAAGAAATAGAATAAACAGTACACAAAGTTAAAAATTTAACGCAAGCGCTTTCATTTTATAATCCTCAGGCGTTACATTTTAAAAATAGTTTTGAAATGGTTTGACGTCATAAAGGCGTATATATATATATATATATGTGTGTGTGTTAGGGCTGTGCGGTGCACCGAAAATTTCGGTGCACCGCGATTCATACCATTCGATTCGATGCACAGATTACAAATTCCGGATTTCGGTTCGGTTCGGTTTAGATTTTACTTACACCAAAACAACAAATATGGCGTCCGAGTGATGTTGAAAACATGTGGTTTTTTATGCAACGGAGATTTAAATCACTACTGTGTTAAAAGTTAGCATTTTCACCACTCAGATACCAACAGAATATGGTCCGTAAGATCATTGCAGTTTATCTTTACATGACATATATCATTTCTGTCAGCGGTGGAGTGAAATCAACATCGTAGGTAATGACTCAGATTTGACAGTTAACATGAGAGAAGTAAATCAATAAAGGAGAGATTTTCAAAGACTCTCAATTGATAGAATTGTTGAATTTTTGGATATCAATGAAAACAATATCATATACATTTTAGATTCACTATAGATTTGTTTAATAATCCAAAACTTATGCAGCACATTAATATAACAAATTTTGATAGACTGTCAGTGTTTTCTTTTTTCTATCAAAGTTATAAAATGCCATTATGAATAGAATGATGTTTACCAATGACAACATATAGTTATATAACTTGAATTAAATCAAATCAAATATGCTACTCATTAAAATTGTTAATTTTTGTGGTGTCATTAGATAAATTGGACCTAACATGAACCGAATCGAAAATAACCAAACCGTGCTGTTCTGAATCGAAACCGAACCGAATCGAGCTAACCCTGAATCGTCCCAGCCCTAATATGTGTGTGTGTGTGTGTGTGTAGTACAATATTAGATTAATATACAAATTCAAGATTTTAGTATTTAAAATAATTTGAAAGAAGCTATACTTCTCTTGAAAGCACTTCTTTATTTAAATCATCTAGTTCTTCCTTGATTCTCTTGTTTTCATCCTGCAACATTTCCAAGTTATTGTTGAGGCTCTGCAATTCAGTCTGTAACAAAGTGAAATCAATTACAGCGTACATGTATATCAACATTTTAGTACTAACAAAATAATTATTAGCTTATAATTTGGAATGAATGATATGTAATTCATCCCAGGTGATTCTATTTGGGTTTTATATTCCATCTAAGTATATTTCTACATTTACGTCCTAATGTGATTACCTTGTGGTCAGAGTTTTCCCCCTGATATTTTGCCAGGTCCAAACTTAATTCTCCTACTTGAACTTCTAGTGATGTTTTCTCCGATAGAAGTCTTTCCCTCTCTTGATGACTGGCAGTCTTTTGATTTTAATACAGAATCTCTCATTATACAAGAAAGCTTCAGATTGAAAATAATCACTGATGTATTCACAAATGAAAATTAAGGCACATAATACCTCCAAAACTTCTTTTCAAGAAGGTATAATGAAAGAAATGCAAACAGTTTCAAATGAGACCGTGACAAAAGTTTGACTGCACGAAAATTGCTCAGAATCTGATGAGATAATACCAGTAGTCAAGTATTTTAGTCTCTGAAACACTTAACTGTGACTCACCTGTATAAAATTTTCAGAAAAAAATGAAAAAGAGGTACTGTGAGCAATGCCCAGTAAGAATACCCCCGCTTACCCTAATCTCCCAAAGGGTGTTGGTAATAGGTATAAACTACCTCTTTTCTGAGTGTAAAAAACAAATGGCATGACAAACCGAACCATATTGCTACTTCGATGTCCAGTGCGCGTGACCTTTGACCTTTTGACCCCAAAATCGATAGGGAACATCTTCATCCCATGGGTAGTCCATATGTATGATATGGTGACTGTAGGTGGAAAGGATAATGCTTTAGAACCCGGAAACCATATTGCTACTTCGATGTCCAGTGTGCTTGACCTTTGACCTTTTGACCCCAAAATCGATAGGGAACATCTTCATCCCATGGGTAGTCCATATGTATGATATGGTGACTGTAGGTGGAAAGGATAACGCTTTAGAGCCCGGAAACCATATTGCTACTTCGATGTCCATTGCACGTGACCTTTGACCTTTTGACTCCAAAATCAATAGGGAACATCTTCATCCCATGGGTAGTCCATATGTATGATATGGTGACTGTAGGTGGAAAGGATAACGCTTTAGAGCCCAGAAACCATATTGCTACTTCAATGTCCAGTGCGAGTGACCTTTGACCCCAAAATCGATAGGGAACATCTTCATCCCATGGGTAGTCCATATGTATGATATGGTGACTGTAGGTGGAAAGGATAACGCTTTAGAGCCCGGAAACCATATTGCTACTTTGATGTCCAGTGCACGTGACCTTTGACCTTTTGACCCCAAAATCGATAGGGAACATCTTCATTCCATGGGTAGTCCATATGTATGATATGGTGACTGTAGGTGGAAAGGATAACGCTTTAGAGCCCGGAAACCATATTGCTACTTCGATGTCCAGTGCGCTTGACCTTTGACCTTTTGACCCCAAAATCGATAGGGAACATCTTCATCCCATGGGTAGTCCATATATATGATATGGTGACGGTAGGTGGAAAGGATAATGCTTTAGAGCCCGGAAACCATTGCGTCTACAGACGGACGGACGGACAGACAGACGGACAACCCGATTCCAGTATACCCCCCCACAACTTGTTGCGGGGGGTATAATAACAGCAATCATGACAAATCAATACAACATGGCAATATTACAAACGAGACCAGTGGGATTAAACAGGAGTCACCTGAATATGCACTTTTTCGTGTTCATTAGAAATCATTGCATTACCTTTGTCCTTTTTATGCTTCAATCTCCATTTTATACTTTGTACTAGATGATAAATGTATTGGTATCTAAGTCAACACTGTATCACACAATGATGTAAATTTACATTTTTTTTTATTGGGGAGCAAGTCTTTTCACATCACAGCGAAATGTGATATTTCTAGGAGTTCTAAACTGGCCAAATGAAGCTTTACAGTTTTCAAAGGGGTTAACTTTTCATTATTGGTAGTTACATGCAAACAACTGCCTGCTTGATGTCCAGGAGCAGAGAAGATTTCCTAAAATATATTGCATTTTCAACATATGATCAACTTAAAGCCCCGGCCACCCTGGGACCTGAACCCTAAATCAAGCCATCATGAATTCCAGTTTTGGTATTATCATCATTCAAAGATTTAAATTAAATTGTCTCCTTAATTATGTCCAGAAGTAAAGAAGATTTTGTAAGATATATAATAAATTTTCAATATATGACCACGCAACTTAACCCCACCCTGGGACACGGCCTCGGAATCCAAGGGTCATGAATTCCCCAGTTTTGGTAAAGGGCTCAATCAATTTTACATCATAATTATGCTAGCAGTTTGCCTGTTTGGTGTCCTGATGTTTAATAAGATGAAGGAAGATTTTTGAAGATAACATTAATTTTAATTATTTTAGCGACATCTATCAGCCCCCAAGGAGGCAGACTCAATGAAATTCTAAATTTTGTTGACATGACCCATAGATGTCATATATGTACCAAAATTGGTTCAGTTGTTTCAGAGAAGAAGCCGAAAATTTTCAAAATTTTATGACTGACGCACAATGACGAGGTAACCGTTGGTCACCTGAGTGTCATGTGACCTGAAATTCAAACCTTTATTGATAAATCAGTGTTTCTGCCAATTTAGTTTGCACATAAAAATGCATACCTTTTCTCCTTGAAGTTTTATTACTTGACTCTCCACCTCCGTTTTCTCCATCATCAAAATATCTAGTGATTAAACAGAAGTGTTTGTAAAGCACGAGTCCATCCTATTGCAACCAATTCAGTCCTCTTATGTAGAGAACTTCAAACAACAAGTGTCAACTTTACCTTAGATTGAAACTCAACCTTCCAACTTTTTAAATCAGTTTCATGTCTGTGATTTGAATTATTGAAACAAGAGGCCCATGGGCCACATCACTCACCTGAGCCACCTTGGTCCATATCAGAAGACTTTCCATATATATTTGCATGTAAAACCTTAAGTCCTTATTATGGCCCCAACCTACCCCTGGAGGCCATAGTTTTTGCAAATTTGAATCTACACTATGTCAGAAAGCTTTCATGTAAATGTGAACTTCTTTGGCCCAATGGTTCTTGAGAAGAATATATTTAAAGATTTTTCCCATATATTTGTATGTGTAAAACTTTGATCCCCCTTGTGGCCCCATCCTACCCCCAGGGGCCATGATTTTAACAAACTTGAATCTGCACTGTCATAAAGCTTTCATGTAAATATCAGCTTTTCTGGCTCAGTGGTTCTTGAGAAGAAGATTTTTAAAGATTTTTCCTATATATTTGTATGTAAAATTTTGATCCCCTATTGTGGCTCCATCCTAATACAGGGGGCCATGATTTGAACAAACTTAACTCTGCTCTATGTAGGAAGCTTTCATGTAAATATCAGCTTTACTGGCTCAGTGGTTCTTGAGAAGAAGATTTTTAAAGATTTTCTCTATATATTTGTATGTAAAACTTTGAACCCCTATTGTGGCCCCATTCTACCCCCCAAGGCCATCATTTTAACAAACCTGAATTTGCACTATATCAGGAAGCTTTCATGTAAATATCAGCTTTTCTGGCTCAGTGGTTCTTGAGAAGAAGATTTTTAAAGAATGTCCCTATATATTTGTATGTAAAATTTTGATCCCCTATTGTGGCGCCATCCGTCCCCGGGGGCCATGATTTTAACAATTTAGAATCTGCATTATCTCAGAAAGCTTTCATGTAAATATCAGCTTTTCTGGCTTAGTGGTTCTTGAAAAGAAGATTTTTAAAGATTTTCCCTATATATTTGTATGTAAAACTTTGATCCCCTATTGTGGCCCCATCCGACCCCCGTGGACCATAATTTTAACAAACCTGAATCTGCACTATATCAGGAAGCTTTCATATAAATCTCAGCTTTTCTGGCTCAGTGGTTCTTGAGAAGATTTTTAAAGATTTTTCCTATATATTTGTATGTAAAACTTTGATTCCCCCTTGTGGCCCCATCTGACCCCTGGGGCCAGAATTTTAACAATTTAAAATCTGCACTATATCAGGAAGCTTTCATATAAATCTCAGCTTTTCTGGCTCAGTGGTTCTTGAGAAGAAGATTTTTAAAGATTTTTCCTATATATTTGTATGTAAAACTTTGATCCCCTATTGTGGCCCCATCCAACCCCCGGGGGCCAGGATTTTAACAATTTAGAATTTGCAGTACCTAACAAAGCTTATCTATAAATTTCATCTTTTCTGGCCCAGTGATTCTTGAGAAGAAGATTTTTTTAATGACCCTACCCTATTTTTACCTTTTCTTGATTACCTCCCCTTGTAAGGTGGCCTGGCCCTTTATTTTTAACAATTTAGAATTCCCTTTACCTAAGGATGCTTTGTGTCAACTTTGGTTGAAATTGGCCCAGTGGTTTTTGAGAAGAAATGAAAAATGTTAAAAGTTTACAGACGGACGGACGGACAGACGCCGGAATACGGGTGATCAGAAAAGCTCACTTGAGCTTTCAGCTCAGGTGAGCTAAAAACTGTGGTAAATTCAAGTTATAAAGTAAAAGTCACAAGATTAATGGTTTGTCAATGAAACATATATTGGCAGGGATCCACTGCAAATATTTGTGCAGCCAAGTTCAGCATTTGTAAAAAGCTGATATTTTCTGCTTGGATATGCGTCAAACATCAATAAGTTTTGCAAGTAATTTTCACAGAACCAAAAAAATCTGTAAACTTTGAGTTGTGGACTATCACCAAGTTAATTTGTCTGCAAGCACCTGAAATCTACATTTTAGTTAAAATTAAACCCAGATACCTGAAGCTTAATTATGAAGAGACAGAGATGACAGAGAAGCTTTGATGAAATCAGGTCACTTGTAGCTCATTACACTAAAATTTTATTTAATGGCTCATTAAAACACTTCTTCTGAAGTATGATTTCACCATCGAAAGAGTGATACAAGCTCTAAATTATTTTATATGAATTTTTTGTGTGATTTTCCTGGAATGATAAAAAAGGTACTAATTGTTTGCAAATAAGATACTCTAGAGTAACTGTTCCAATTTCGCTGTGATTTGATGCATAATATGAATATCTAAGAAAACATGCCTAAACGACTTAGATAAACGTCCTAAATTTTAAAATAAAAAACTATTTATTAATATGAAAATTGAAAATGTTATTTGCTAATATTTTTAAAATCTTCAAAAAACATATCAATTAGAACAAGAGGCCCATGGGCCACATCGCTCACCTGAGTCACCTTGGTCCATATCAGAAGATTTTCCATATCTATTTGCATGTAAAACCGTAGTCCCTATTATGGCCCCAAACCTACCCCTGGAGGCCATGGTTTTTGCAAACTTGAATCTACACTATGTCAGAAAGCTTTCATGTAAATGTGAACTTTTTTGGCCCAATGGTTCTTGAGAAGAAGATTTTTAAAGATTTTCCCTATATATTTGTATGTAAAACTTTGATCCCCTATTGTGGCCCCATCCTACCCCAGGGGGCCATGATTTTAACAAACCTGAATCTGCACTATATCAGAAAGCTTTCATATAAATCTCAGCTTTTCTGGCTTAGGGCTGTTCCAGAAATGATCAAATGGGGGGGTCGGGCGGCAAACGATATTTTTTTGTGTGGGTGGTCGTATTTTTTCATATTTTAATTGGTCCGTGGTTGGACTGTTAAAAAAATATTTATTATGGGTAGTGGGTAGTTTCTATTGTTTTATTTTGTGCCACGTGGGTGTTGAGTTTTCAGAATATTTTTATTGTCGCTCTTGTCGTGTTGGTTACAAAACGTCGGAGGGAAAATTGAAAACGTGCTTTCGAAATGCTGCTTTCGAAATCGGAAATCGGAAGTAACATAGAACTATTCGAGTTGTCGCTCTTTGCAGCGCATAACTTTTCCATTACAGCACTCTTCAAATTAGAGGCGCGTTTAGTAGGGTCCCTTTGGATGTGATGGCGGCGAACTCTGTTCTGTAGATTATTACAGTTTACAGTGCATCGATATTGGGAATATTTTGAAACCAATAGGTATTCCGTTTTCTAATAAAAATAGGCAAACCTTAGTTGATTTATACGAGGGTACCGATGCGTTATATTTATCAGTCGGTGTGATGGTGATATAGAGGCCTCCGGGCGCGGGCTCCATTAGAAGACGAACGATTCGTGGAAAAACATATCCATACCCATTTCATGATAATAGCATCGTTTGGACTCCCAATCTTTCCAACATTCCCGCCATAGATGCCTTTGATTGTTGATGTGACATTGTTTCTTCAGAACTACTGTGATACAATGTCGCACAGGCATTACCGCGTCATTGACTAGAATGTTTGTCCCGAAAACCTCGCGAGATTTTTACCGTTTTCATTTTAAAAAATATTTTTGTGGTGGGTCTGGTTAGTTTTTTTTTTATTAGATGGGTCATTGTAAAATGAGTTTATTAATTTGATGGGTCATGGGGTAATTTTTAATTTTTTTTTATGGGTGCTTGGTATATACAAAAGGTGCCTCCCGACCCCACCATGTATTTATTTCTGGAATAGCCCTTAGTGGTTCTGGACTATATCCAAAAAAAAAAAAAAAAAAACGAAAAAAACCAAAAAAAACTTTGATCCCCTATTGTGGCCCCATCCGATCCCCGGGGGCCATGATTTTAACAATTTAGAATCTGTACTAATTATCAGAAAGCTTTCATATAAATCTCAGCTTTTCTGGCTCAGTGGTTCTTGAGAAGATTTTTAAAGATTTTCCCTATATATTTGTATGTAAAACTTTGACCCCCCCTATTGTGGCCCCATCCGACCCCCGGGGGCCATGATTTTAACAATTGAGAATCTGCATTATATAAGGAAGCTTTCATATAAATCTCAGCTTTTCTGGCTCAGTGGTTCTTGAGAAGAAGATTTTTAAAGATTTTTCCTATATATTTGTATGTAAAACTTTGACCCCCTATTGTGGCCCCATCTGACCCCAGGGGACCATGATTTTAACAATTTAGAATCTGCATTATATAAGGAAACTTTCATATAAATCTCAGCTTTTCTGGCTCAGTGGTTCTTGAGAAGAAGATTTTTAAAGATTTTTCCTATATATTTGTATGTAAAACTTTGACCCCCTATTGTGGTCCCATCCGACCCCCGGGGGCCAGGATTTTAACAATTTAGAATTTGCACTACCTAATAAAGCTTATCTATAAATTTCATCTTTTCTGGCCCAGTGGTTCTTGAGAAGAAGATTTTTTAATGACCCTACCCTATTTTTACCTTTTCTTGATTATCTCCACTTGGAAGGTGGCCTGGCCCTTTATTTTTACAATTTAGAATTCCCTTTACTTAAGAATGTTTTGTGCCAACTTTGGTTGAAATTGGCCCAGTGGTTGTTGAGAAGAAGTTGAAAATGTGAAAAGTTTACAGACGGACGGACAGACGGACGGACGGCGGAATACGGGTGATCAGAAAAGCTCACTTGAGCTTTCAGCTCAGGTGAGCTAAAAAAGATATATCAGAGAGAAATATTTTAAAAAGAAATTGATATGAAATGGCCGAAATTCAGATATATTATAATTTTTCTAATTTGAACCAAGCCTGATCGGAATTATTATTTTCAAAAAATAGTCATAGAGAACATTGTAATCAGAAAACTACATTCCCTTGATGTAAAATGATTTACAAATTAAACAACTTTATAAGGGAAACTAATTTCTTAATGAACAGTGCATACAATTAGCAACAATATGATTATTTTCATAATTTCTATCAATTTTGATAGGGATCGGTACTTGTTTCTCCAGATTGAAAATAGTGATTATATATCTAAAATTTGGACATTTCGTTTCAATTTCTTTTTATGATATATTTCTTTGATATATCTTTTCTAACTGCATGACAAGTGTTTTCAAGATTTTATCCGTAGATTTAAAAAATATTCACAAATGACATTTTCAGTTTTCATAAATATCTTTTTCTAAAAAATTAGAACGTTTATATCTAAATCTTTTAGGCATATTTTATTAGATATTTATATCATACACCAAATCACAGCAAAATTTGGACTCAAGAATCTCTTATTTGCAAACAAAACACCTTTTTTTATTATTCCGGGAAAATCACAGAAAAATTCATATAAAATAATTGAGAGCTTGTATCTGCCCTCTTTCGATGGTGAAATCATAGTTCAGTAGAGGTATTTTAATGAGAGACATTAAATAAAATTTTAGTGTAATGAGCTACCTTAAGCATCAGGATTAGTGATCGAGGTAAACATATACATATGTAATAGAATCATATCACACGAGTCCCAGTATACATGCACATACAAAAGTTGAAAACAAGCATTATCTATTGTTTTAAGTTTATTTTCAACTATGTTTACATAATTACCTTTTGTGCTTTTCAAATCTTCAATTGTATGTTCAAGTTTCTGAATAGCCATTTCGAGCTCAGACACCCTGTTTGAAACAATGTAATGGTAATGTTGATATACATGTATACAGTGAAACTTCTCTAAACCAACCCGCTCTCGAACCAAGGAAAAAAAAACCCATCCAGTTTAGAGGGATGACCAGTTTACCAAGAAGCTTGCATTTAGAGACATTTTATTTCAATTTTCATTAGATATATAATCTTCTTCATACCACAAGACAGGTAAATATTCATAGATGATACACACATCATTCTATTGAAAGTGCAAAATGGAAAGTTATTGACAACATACTAATGATTAAAATTATTTTAAACTCAAATGTGCACTGATTAAGTAATTACTCAAGTGGAAATATATATCAGTAATTGAAACATAAGAGTCGAAGACAATGACACAATATGCATTTTTATTTATTGTACACAGTGGCATGATGATCAACAATGTAAAAAAAACAAGAGGCCCACAGGCCTTATCGGTTACCTGAGTTCTAGTAAAAAAGTATCCCTACTCCTAAGGGCTATGAAATCTAGAAAATAATTCCTGTTCTGAATATCTAAGCTAAATTCTAAAGTTCAGCAACAGTATAAAACAAGATGTGTTCTTAAAACTTCACTGCTCTCAAAAGTGCACAATGTCATACTGATGAAAGGTTTTAAATAATATAATAGGTGTACGAACATTAAAAAATTTGACTGATATGGACCCATCCTAAAGTTGAATCCCTGGGTTGTAAAGTTCACAATTTTTGTACATCCTTTTCTGCTATTCCTATAAGTTTGCATTCATATTTCATACCTGTAGTATCAGCAAACTAACACATAAACACTATATACTAAGCTTGGCCCCCACCCTGGGGTCAGAACCCCTACCCCAGGAATCATCAAATTCAAATTTTGGTAAAGGACGAACTGCTCTTTTTAAATATCCATTTAGTTTCAATTTAGCATCAATAGCGCTAAAGAAGACATTATTTAAGTGTTTTACACATAAACACTATAATGTATATATATAGTAAGTTTGGCCCTTCCCTGGGGTCATAATCCCTACCCCACGGGGATCATGAAATTTACAATTTTGGTAGAGGCCTTCCTGCTCCAAATCACTAATATGCATTAAGTTTTTCTTACACATGTGCTGTTGTAGAGAAGAAAAACATTTTTGAAAATTGGTAAATTTTGGGTAGTTGTTGCCCTGCCACTAAGGCCCCAGGGGTGCACGAATCCTGAAATTTACAGTTTATGTCCCCCTTGTTCCAAAGATGCTTCATACTAAATTTGAAAAGAATTGGAATGATAGTTATCAAGAAGAATTTAAAAATTTCTATTGTTCACTTATTTAATAACTGACCATTTTGGCTCCACCCTAATATCAAACCCCTACCCCTGGGATTATCAAATTTATAATTTTGGTAAAGAACTACCTGCATGCTCTTTCTAAACATCCATGTAGTTTCAATTTAGTATCAGTAGCACTAAAGAAAAAGTTATTCAAATGTTTTACACATAAACACTCTATAGTAAGTTTGGCCCTTTCCTGGGGTCTGAACCCCTACTCTGGGGATCACGCAATTAATAATTTTGGTAAAGGCCTTCCTGCTCTACATTACTATGCAGTTTTTGCTCCATTCCTAGGGTGCCAGGGGTGCAGGAATCCTGAAATTTGCAATTTATGTCTCCCTTGTTCCAGAGATGCTTCAAAACTACATTTGAAAAGAATTAGACTGGTAGTTTTCAAGAAATTAAAAATGTTCAAAAGTTAACGCACAACGACGGTCCACAACCAATTGCAATAGGTCACCTGAGTTTACTCAGGTGACCTAAAAATAAATCAGTCGAGTTACCTTGACTTCTCATTGTCCAATGTGCAGGTAAGGTTTCCAAGGTGAGACCTGAGATTATTTATTTCTTCAGTACATGAAGATCTGTTTGTTTCAAACTCTTTCTGGAGTAATAAACGACAATTCTGACTTTCCTCTAGTGACTTGTTAGCCTCTAAAAGTCTATCCTCCAATTTCCCATAATCATCCTGCAAAGAAAAAAAACCCACCCAAAACATGCTTTATAATATATATATATATATACATTGTATATCTGCAATGATCATTTTCATTCTCGTAAGGGTAAACCTACGACTAATATCAATAATGAGGATCTAATTAACACAAAAGACAGGTGCTCAATTATGACAATTTAAAGCTTACTATACTGTTAATTCCTAATTCACAATATAGTCAATTTTCTATTTGTGTATAGATATTCTTAAAGTAGTGTACATATGGATAATTTAAAAAATATATATGAAACCTTAGTTACTGCCAATTAAAGCTGCCCTAATTAATGTGACTGCCTCCTCTTCCACAAGGTTTAATTAAACTGTGGCAGTCATTCAAATAGAATCCTTTCTCCTTATGACCTTGACCTTACCAAAATGTCTTTGGTTCAGTAGAAAGACATTTGATGTTGCGCAATCATTCTGCCAAGTATCAACTTCTGATGTCTTTCCATTACACAGATAGATTTAAAACTATTTTATAATAATAATACAGATAACCTTGCCCTGGCATAATGACCTTGGCTCAAGGTCATGGCACGTCATCTCCAGGGCCATAACCAACCTTTGTGCCAAGCATGTGTTTCTAATGTTATGTTATGAAGTTCTGATTTGAACAAAAATTTCAAATTTTACTGACCAGTTGATCATGACCTTGGCCAAATGACCTTGAATAAGGGTTATGATGCACCATCTGACTTTGAAAAAAAATTGTGACAACCATTAGATTCTTAAACATCTCTCCATTACCAAGTTATATGCCTAGACAAATACTTTGATGGTACATCAAATGAATGGACAGACATGGTGATTCCTGTACACCCCCTCCAAATTTTGTTGGCTGGGAGCAAAAAGATGTCTTAACCAAATCAACGTATGATCATTATAGGCAGATAAATCAAACTGTTACAACCATTATTTTGGTTAGTCTTTCTCCAGATTCTGTCAGACATTGTTGTTTCTGCTGCAATTCACTCTGGAACTCCTGAATTTCACTCTGAAGGTCATCTGTGGAAACAACAGACCCATAAGCCACAAAATCAGTGATTAGAATTTGACACCAGAAATAACTGTGAAAATTACCCAATTAGAACACTGGTCACATCTGTACTTAAAATCTGAATACACAATCATGCATCATTTAGCCAAATTATTTCTTAATGATATTGATTATAAAATTTGAAACTCCCATTCTGTTCTTCCACAGGTTCTAAACGTATTAATTTTAATGTCTTAAATCTACATTACATAAAAATGCGTTCACATTTAGCTTTGATCTTGAGAATGTCTTTGGTTCAGTATAAAGACATTTGATGTTGCGCAATCATTCTGCCAAGTAACAATTACATCTATTCTTACATCAAACTTTAATTAAAACACTCATAAGCCGTTTTGTTTTTATTTGACAACAGGTCCACCAAATTGATTTTTTTTGACAAACTCGAGTACTTTCAGAAAAAATTGGCAAATTTTAGTTGTACAGCTGTTTCTGAAAAGAAAAGTTTTGTTGACTTTTCCCGACATAATGTTATATAAAACAAAATTTCAAACACCCATTCTGACCCATTGGCAAATTGATACTGTTAGCAAATATTTCTCTAGTAATTATGCTTTCTCATTCATCAGATTAATTGTAGTCTTGTGGTTTTACACAACGTGAAGATTTATAAAAACATGATCACATTCCAAATTGTCCCCCCCCCCCCACCCCCCCAGCTGATCTCTAGAATTTTAAAACACTTCGACACTAAATGGGGATCGTTGCATGGTTCCATGTAAAAACATTTTCTGGACAAACAATTTTTGAGATTTTTTTTCCACACTCTATTTCTCCATGGATGGGATATAGCCATTCACTAAGACAGATGCCATACAAAAGTTATTCAAAAAGGCTACTGAGTATCTCTGGTGAGCTACAACAGAAAACAAGAGGTACTGTGAGCAATGCTCATTAAGGAGGTATGCTACACCAGAGAAATTTGATGTGGATGAAAAGTGGAGGATATGTACAACAATATTTTGAAGTTGAAAACTTTCAAATTTACTTAATTTTGTCAAAAAATGCAGTTTTAGTAGAAAGTAATTTGGAAAAAATTTAAAACCCCTGCTGGACTCGAACCTGCGACCTACAGTTCAGCAGTCGGTATTCAAACCTACTGAGCTAGTCGGCTAGGTATTGAAATTGAAAAGGAAAAGTAAAATATTGCTGATATCGATTTTTTCATCCATGTTTTTACAGGAAGTCAGCCATTATGACGATGTAGAGTACTACCTTAAGAATACATCCTGCTTACCCCAATCTCCCAAAGGGTGTTGTTAATAGGTATAAATTACCTCTTTTCTGAGTGTAAAAAAGAAAGGGCATGACAAAACCTTGGGTAGTCTCTTCTCTAGGAGTACACTTGAGCTTTAACAAATGCTAATACTGCAATACTTTGACATATGTCATGCTTTGGTGGGTTTAATCAGTCTTAGTCCAAGCTGTGCCTCAACCAAAGGAACATTTAGAATCCTCCAGATGCTAACAATAAGGGAACACAGTAACTGGCAACTTAACTCCAAGGCAAATTACTGACTAGAGATTGTTTTCATGAAAAACAAATATGTCTCCCCAGCTCCTCAAATTGGCAGTGCACCAAATGAAACCTCCTCCCCTTAATGTACTGCATGGTATGAAAGAGAAAGCACGGGCAGGGACATGGACATTTATTAACTCCAATAAGCTATATGTTCACAAACTATTCCACCCCTCAGATCCACTATAACCTTAAGGATAACAATTGGATTCTCCTGTCCGTACAATATGCACATCTGCAAATGGCATTGAAGTATTAACATGTACAAAATCTTAAGAATATCTGATAAGCCATATAGGAGAAGTGTTCACAAGCTATTTTACACACTCAACCCCTAAGATCCACTATAACCTTAAAGATAACAATTGGATCCTGTCCTGTTCCTACAATATGCACATCTACAAATGGCATTGAAATATTGTACAAAGTTCAAAATCTATCATATGAGCCATATAGTAGAAGTGTTCACAAGCTATTTCACATCCTCCACCCTTCTTAGATCCACTTTAACTTTAAGGATCCTCCTGTCCCAACAATATGCACATCTACAAATGGCAATGAAGCATTGTACAAAGCTTCAAGTCTACCCGATAAGCCTTATAAGAGGAGAAGCATTCATAAGATTTTGTAACAGACAAGACAGATGGACAAAATGTACAAAAGCAATATGTCTCCCCCTGGAAGAGGGCAGACATAAATATCTGTAGCTATTGTTGCTGTATAATTATACACACATTATTCACCATTCACCATTCTACCTCTGTTCATCAGTGCATGCATTTACTTGTACCTTTAAAAATTTCTAGTTTGTACCTATAACAGTTTTCATTTTGTGTATTTGGTCCTCATTCTTGCAAAGTTCAGTCCTGACATCCCGAATCTCAACATCTTTCTCCTCACATTGTTGCTCCAATTCATTCAACTTTAAAATAAAGGATTTAAATAGGAGTCTGTTTACCCACTAAACTTGGATACTCAACAAATAAAGCAAATAATTGTATAAATCAAAAAGCGATACATAATCAATTTCTTACTGTTCTCTTCATTTCCTCTTTGTGATTTTTCAGCTCTTTTTGCAGTTTTTCTCCTTTATTCCATTCCTCTGTCCCTTCAAAATGATATTGAACATACAAACTTTGCATGAAAATGCTTATGTCTTTTTTTCCAAAGTAAAACTAAAACTGCATGCATGCAAATTCAATTTAAGGAAGGCCAAATTTCCTCTGATGATTTTAAATTTCTAATTGCACATTAATTGATATTTCTGTCATACATTTTGGGGGATTTATAGTACTGGTACATATTAAATATAATACAAAATGCATGTCATAAAACAGACTAGGGCTATATTGGATTATACAAGAAAGAGAAAATCATTTTTTCAAGGTTTTCCCATAAGAAAAGATATGGAGAAGCTAGGCCGGCATTTAAAATGGCCCCCAAGAGAGGTAGCAAGTTTAAAATGTTGTGCAAATTCTTTATGTACATGTACAGTATAATAAAACACAATATTATTGTGAAGTGCTAGGAATAACAATTTCAAATCTATAAATAATATTTGTTATATCCAATAAGCTTGAGATATATGTTTTAATGTATTCATTGTATAACGAAAGGGTAATGGACAATTTTGAAGGATTTAAATCAACATAAATGTTAATTTTTAAATAATGATGAAAGTTAAGTCAATGAACTTCAAATGACTGGCAAATGATTAGAAGCTATAACCTTATTACACTTGAGACTCTTTTGAAGAGTTAGATAATATGATCTCCATAAATTAGTTGATCCCTGTTTATTTAGCAATATATTGAAATGTTCAAGTATTCAATCACTGTTCATTTGTGTTTAAATAGTGTGTATACCAGCTGACCTTCTGACATTATGTAAACAGATGCTTCCGGTATGGGTATAGTAGTCAACAACAGAATGGACTGCAACTTTTCAAAAATACTTTCGAAACAGAGAATCGTTGGTGCTTTTCTAATTTTGGCGCTAAAGGTCACTTGCACCAAAGGCACTAAATTTAATAGCACACCAAATTTTCTTGTTTTACAGTGCTAGGTGTAATCAGTAGCTTACATTTCTCTGTCAACTCTTCCTTTTCTTTCTTTGATGTGATATCCAAAGTATTAAACTTCTCAGATAATTCCTGGAAATGGGGTAATGCATGATATCAGTCATTATATATATATAACCCTGGAAATGGGAGGCAATGCATGATATACATGTATGACATCATTCTGTAAAATTTCAAAACACAGACTCCGTAAATCAACAAAATACACAATGTCCACCCGATTCTGACTCTTAGATAATCAATATAAAACATGTGAATCACATATATTTTCTGCCTTATTATGATCGATTCAACCAAAATAACTTATGAATAATAGAGAAATTTTTTTTATGTAAAAGTCAATTCTTCTGCATCAATGTTAAAATTTTCTTTGGAAAGGAAAGAAATTTCATTTTCATACCTCAAACTGCTTTACATGTTGCTTTTCTAGGTATTTCAGCTCAGTCCGTTCAGTTTCACCTAAAAAGAAAAGTAGGTAACTTTTAAAAATAATGTGTGTCATTTCCCCTGGATTGAGAACTAGTTTGTAGCTTAATGTTTTCTATTTATACTTAATGGGAGAATATAATTGAGTTTTACATACATGTACTTCGGTGACACAACGGTGTTTGAGTTATATGTGTGTTTCAGTATATTTACAGTGTTTATTTTATTAATAGGTCTAAATGTAGGTGATCAGTGTATTACGTTGACCTTGACCTGTCGTGGTGGCCATTTTTTGGGCCGGATATTGCGTGCCTTGTTTAGGTTTGTGAACTTTGCGTATTTGCAATTGCTATTTGTTCATGTTGCTAATTATGCATGTTTATAATACATGTACTACATATGAATCCTTGCATAGGAAATATGTTTGTATATATGATTGAGGTCAAGCAAATCTTGTACATTGGTTAAGTCACTAGAACAAATTATAAAGTGTTTTTATTTATTTATATTTATAGGAGCACTGTCATTGATTCATTCATTGATTCAGTCATTGATTCATTCATTGATTGATCACATTACACTACAACTGTGAATAAAAGGTGAAAAGAACTTGTGTGTTACAAATTTGTGAAAGTCAAATATTAGCCAAAGTAATCAGCAATTCTGGGTGCAAAATCTGGAGTTTTCACTACTTGTGGCGAAAATAGGGAGGAGCAAGGTCCTGGCCCCCTCTAAATCTGCCATTGGGACTAGCTGCAAAGACAATGCGCTAAAAGTAAGTGCTAATAGCAGCTATTTTTATCTGAACACGACACCTTTTAGTTGTAAAAATATTAGTCAATAGGAACATGGAAGGGTTCCTGTTAAAACAATGATTTATAATTACTTATTATAAGGTGCTGGGAATGATCTCATACTTGAAAGGTGAGTGTGGACCCCCTTGAAGGGGTATTCAAATAATTTTCCACACACCATCTTTGCTGTCATTCAAAATCACGTGATGTAAATAAGCATACAAAAGTCTAAGTCAGCATGAAGAAACCTTGGAATTCCAGACGATCTTCAAAGCGCAGTTGAGAGCAAATTGATGCATCCAAATTGTTCAAAATTGTCAGTTATGATATGATTTTTATCAGTACGTGTTTTAAAAAACACTTCATTAAAATGTGGACAATGATCGAGCTGTAGTGTCTCTTTAAGTCACCTGTTTTGTTCTGGACATCAATTGATCCATTCATTTCTATACAAGCATTCCATTCACAAATGTCGCAAGCCACGGCTGAAATGTATACTACTCTCCCTTTTCATCTGTGGCTCTCATCTTCCCAAGCAACAGCTGAAATGTACGCTCCTCTCCATGAAAAGAGAGAGGAACATACATTTCAGCCATGGCTTGCAATGATGTTCATTCACATTTAGAACTATATTTCATTCTCTGTTTAGACATATTTCATTCTCAACAACAATCATTCTAAGAAATTTAATCAGCATTTCATTCTTAACAACAACAAAAATTCATTCTAAACTGTTCAGCATTCCTGCAATATTCTACTGGTATATAATAGTGTTCTTCGAGGCCTGTAGCTAATCCTTAAAATGAACCTATTGACAGACACCAATGAATATTTTAAGATGCGATCATCATACAATGTAAATGTACTGCATTCCAGTAAAATCTGGATAAATTAAGGAACAAATAGTTTTACCATCTACATGTACTAGGGCTGCAACGATACACCCCCTTCAAGATATGATATTTATAAAGCATTGCAATACTTATGCATGATTCAATATTTTCAATATGATACATTTTATAAGTGATGAGGGGGGAGAGTGCAGGGGGCCTCCCCAGAAAATTTTCAAAATCTAGATGCAAATTATTTGTGCATTTATGGTCAATTTTGTGACAAATAAATAAAAATTTCAGGACTAAATTCAAGTTAACCTCCATTTTTACTGATTCTCACATCAAACCACCTTATGCTTGAATCACGGATAAATACCATCTTATTTTGAATAGTTTGAAACGCAGTAGTGATGCAGTTATGTTCGAATTAGATTGATTAAAGATTAATTAGTCCATGGTATTTACAACAATATATAGTTCTAACAGAAATGAAAGTTAAGAAAGTTTGCATGAAACTTCAACGATTATTTCATTGTACAGGGTTCTAATTTTTAAGTAGTCAACCAAACTACCTATAAATGATATTCAGATAGTCCGAGACAAAATTAACTACCCTCAGCCTACTGGACTATAGCATTAGTGGTGAACCCTGAAAAATCAATTTAAATGTTTCCAAACCGCTGAACAGATGCTCTGTAGTTAAACGGTTCCAAGTTCATAATTGTTTTCATCAGATTCACAGAGCTTCAACAACAGTCTGAACATTTTTTTTGAGGCTATTTTGTCTCTCAAGCATAACAAATACAAGTCAAGCTTAATTAACATATTTTAACGAACCCGATTTTAAAAAATGAATTGAAATGAAATTTGAGGTAATAAATCAAACATTGAATTGAGTATTAAAATACTAAACAGTATAGGTATTTTGATGAATCATTTCAGCCTCAGATTTCCACACAAACTGTTACACTTACATTGTTGCAGTCTTTCCTCTGTAGCAGCAGAGTGATCTTTGAGAAGATTACACATTTCCCTTGTAGCATGTATTCTGCAATCAATGAAATCTGCTTATAAATACAACATTATCTAAACAGTGGTGACGTCTCCATATGAGTGAAATATTCTCAAGAGGGACGTTAAACAATATCCAATCAATCAATCAATCATTATCTAAACTAATGGATTTATCAATCATCTCACAAAAGTCCCATAACTCCTGTAAAATTTGTCAAATCAAAATGACGGCGCAATATGATCAACTACATATGGTGACTAACACTCCTACAAAATTTGAACAAAATCCGTTGAGCGGTTTCGGAGGAGTTGCGTCCACAAAGTCAATTGGGACAGACGGACGCACAGACACCAATATTTCTATGCCCCTGGACTAATAGAAGCCTTCATTAGTACAAGTGTGAGATGGGGAAATTCCACCGAGGGGACAACAAATCTTGTTCCGGGGTGTAATTTTCCTATCAAACACGAGTAAATAATGAAGGATTATTTTTCTCATCTTTTACCCACGGTTTAGTTTATGAATTCAAGAGCTTCGAGAACATTCAAAATAATCAAAATCTTCATTTCAATTTCAATGCAAAAACTAATTTGACAGCCAGAAAGAGCATACTCGAAAATGGTTTACAATGTAAACCCAAGGCTGCAGTCCACCAGAAAGCTATATCAAAATGAAATTTAAAGAAAACAATATATACAAAATATTTTACTTCACTGAGCTGTGTAACGTAAATCATAGAAAATATATGACGTCACAATCAAATGACGTCGCGACAGTGTGAGACAGAAAAATCTCAACTGGCTGTCTCACAAAGGTAAAGTTGATCTCACACCGGTGATAATGCGAGAAAATTAAATTTACGTATGCAAATAGATTTTGGAAAATTTACTTTTACATACCTGTGAAGAATATCCTCTCTGCCACTAATTTCCTCCTGAAGACGCAGACTAAGGCTTTCATTTTGAAGCTAAAAACAATCAAAGATTATGTTCATTATTAATCTACATATGTCATCTAAATTCAACCCTCATATAAGAATAGAAAATATCTACAAGACTTAAACTACTAGCTGTTATGGGTCATAATATTTGAGGATCATGTTAGGAACGAGAGACTTGCAGGCCACATCCTCCTCCTCAATCTAATTAAAATTGGAATTTTTGCCCCCCCCCCCCCCCCCCCCCCCCCTCGTAGTTTACTACACAAGGATGTAGCAACATCCCCTTCTGAAACGTGTGTTAACTTTTAGTCAGCCAATGAAATTGTCCAGAATTTTTAACTGGTTGCTTGGAAATTTCTAGATTTTTATACATATAAATCCATATGGACTTATTTTTAATAAATACTGTGACATATCTCATACATGTGTTCAGTTCATTATTCGTTTCAATTAAACAATTTGACCTGCCATTCTCCATAAATAGCACCTAGTGGTAATTGATCAACAATCATCATACATGGTGTTTTGAATTCTCACGGGTTGTATCAGCGTATAAAGTTAATTAAAAATATAATATATAGAATGTTTTATTGATCGTACAATGCATTTATTATTCTATAAGTAAGGATCCTGGATTTTGTAATTTTTCCATGCAATTTCTAATCAATTCCTTAATCATCCCCCCAAAAGAAAAAGATTTAAAAATTCAACATTGAAATTTCCCTCTGACTAGCTTTTTTGTGGCAAAATAAGAAATGACACAGTTCACTGAAGTGTTTGAAAGTGAATAATCACTAAAAATTTACAGAAGTCAATCCAGTTAAAGACCCAATTTTAAGATAATGCCCCAAAATTGTGAACTGCCTGTCAATCAAACATTTAACAAGAGATCTCAGGTGGAGGGACATCTGCAGACACTGGTCTCCAGCTACCCAGAGAGGTGTTTTGTTAACAATAACAGCCAGTATCTACAGGCATTCTTTAGATCTTGAGGAAGCCCAGTATACCAGAGTTTTGATAGCATTGACCTGTCCACAACTGCTATTTTCTTGTAATTCAATTGTTTTTAAAAAGACCTCTGAACACTGGAATTTCAATAGTATTTTTCCCCCCTTTATATACATGTATTATAAATTACACAATCAGAAATCAAACAATAATTTGCACAATAATTTCTAAAACTTATAACTTATTGAAATAATTTATGTCATGAATTTTTTATACCTCTATATTTATAACAGAAATTATTCATTGAGTCAATGACTGAGAGAGAGGGGGTGGGTGTAGAATGTGTGTCATCTACCCTTACATGTAGGAATACAACCATTATTCAAACACTATGACCACAGAAACTCTGCAGAGGTCCCTGAGACAGGTCCTGTGTATATCAAGACAGCATGGACAGGTAGATTTCTACCATGTTTTGTCTGTATTTCTTAGAGTGTCATGGGATATAGCAATTAACACCTTGGTAGACCCTGGCCACTCCAGGTAAATAACATCTGTTTAGATTGGGCTCCACCTACATTTTCACAGACCAAAGGGTCATGAGATAGGTCTTTAACATTCAGTTAATTACTATGAAAGTGTCAAAAAGTATTGGTAACCCCCACCCTCAAATGACAAAGTCCCAAAACTGGTACATAAATATTGGATATGCTTGAAAATGGCTAAGTCCAGAAAAGTTACATTTTAGTTATACATGAAAATGACAAAGTTCACAAAGTTACACTTTAGTTATACATGAAAATGACACAGTCCAGAAAAGTTAAATTTTAGTTATACATGAAAATGACAAAGTTCAAAAAGTTACACTTTAGTTATACATGAAAATGGTTAAGTCCAGAAAAGTTGCTTTTTAGTTATAACTTTTTTGTACCTCAAGGCCTAGGTATAATTAAGTTATACTTTAGTTATAACTTAGTTATAACTCATTTAGGTATGGGATATATATATGTACATATATACATATACATATCTATACATAATTACATATATAACATCTCTAGGTTTTGCAAACAACTGACAGTTTTAAAATGGAGATAATTAATATGCTTTATGAAAAGTAAAGGCCCAATTTTTTAAATGAGAACAGAAATCAGGAATAGAAAGAGTTGTGACAGGGCAATGATTAATAGGGATGTCCCGGGCCGTCAAACATTTGCTGGGTGTTCTGGAGTAGACATGACACTATCTAAAGAATCTTAGTCTGCACTATTTTCACAAGTTCAATTATTAGCCTGCCTCTGAGGTTACTTGGAGAGAGTAGTGACCATTTTAGTTTGCCTCCACCCAAGGAAACCCAATTCCAGAATTGATAAAAACTGGTTCAGAAGTTTTAGAAGAAAGTTAACAATATATTCTAAAGTTTATGATTGACCGACAATGGATGATAGAGAGGAAAATATCACAATATGTCATCCTGAACAACTCAAGTAATTTATTTATATGCATCAAAGTAAATATTTGCAATTAAATTATACCTGAAGCTCAAGCATTGATTTTCTCAAGCTTTCAATGGTGTGAGTTGCTTCTTTTATTTTCTTGTCCTTTAAAAAGAAAAATGTTTATAATGAATTCTAATTATACATGTAATTGCACATTTTCATTAAAAATTATACAACTTATCAATAGAAGAGGTCCATGGGCCACACCTCTCACCCGAGTCACTTTGGCCCATATCTGAAGACTTTCAATATATATTTGCATGTGAAACCTTAGTCCATATTGTGGCCCAAACCTACCCCTGGAGGCCACGATTTATGCAAACATAAATCTGCACTATGTCAGGAAGCTTTAATGTAAATGTCAGCTCTTCTGGTTCATTGGTTCTTTAGAAGATTTTTAAAGATTTTCCCTATTATTTCTATGTAAAAATTTGATCCCCTATTTTAGCCCCAACCTACCCCAGGAGGCCATGATTTGAACAAACTTGAATCTGCAATATGTCAGGAAGCATTCAGGTAAATCTCAGCTCTTCTGGTTCATTGGTTCTTGAGAAGAAGATTTTCCCTTTGATCCCCTATTGTGCCCCCCCCCCCCCCCCCCCCCCCCCCCCCGGGGGGCCATGATTTGAACAAACTTGAATCTGCAGTATGTCAGGAAGCTTTCATGTAAATGTCAGCTCCTCTGGCCCAGTTATTCTAAAGAAGAAGATTTTTAAATGACCCTACCCTAATTTTGCATTTTTGTGATTATCTCTCCTTTGAAGGGGGCTTGGCCCTTCATTTGAACAAACTTGAAAGCCAAGGATGCTTTGTGCCAAGTTTGGTTGAAATTGACCCTGTGGTTCTGGAGAAGAAGATGAAAATGTGAAAAGTTTACAACGATGACGACAGACAACGTACAAATTTTGATCAGAAAAGCTCACTTGAGCCTTTGGCTCAGGTGAGCTAACAATACATAATGTGCTGCTATTTTCAGAATAATTAATTAGATATATATATTATCGACAATACAGGTGACTCTAAATGGCTAAAACTTTGATCTCTCCAAGTTCTTGATCTAGATGCCATCAATCAAGCATATAATTGTCTTCAGTTGGACCTTACCTAGACTGCATGTTTTTCTTTAAAAAGATCAAAACATCATGATCTGCATTTAATACATGTATATTTTTGTGCAGTGACAATGATACAGGTCTGTAGTTGAAAAAACACTTACTGGGCACAGAAGTACCCTGAATATATAATAATTCAGCAGCACCATGTTTTCCATTACCACTCTAGGCCAGTTTCACAACATAACTTTAAAACCAAATCGGACTGTGCACATTAATCCAGACCGAGAATAGTGAACTGCGGTATTGTGTAAAGTATCGTGAATCGAACCGAAGCATATAAAAGTATTACAGTGACGGTGTTTTATCCAGCATTTAGATGTTACTACCCATTTTATATGTTAAGGGGAATTTTTGAGAATGCAGTCATGAGCTTCCAGGGAATGGGGATAGAGGGCATCCATAGAATATGATATCCACAGATTATTACATGCAGCCATATAAATTTATTGATTACTCAATTTATCTATATTGTAAGAGTCTGACAATTATAGAAAATGACTTAGAATATATGTGAAAATGATTTTTGTTGAAAATTCTCAAACAATTTTGTTAAGTTTCTACAAATGAAGGGGATTTTATCTGTGGAAGGGGAAATATCCATTTGTTGACAAAGGGGAAAGGTACCTTTTATCGGTAGTAAAAACAACCTAGATAAATCCCTGAGTGATTATATGCATGTACCGTCTAACAGTTAATCGGTGAACTCTTAACATGTACATACATGTACAACCATAGGTGACACAATTGACGTACAACACCATGCTTCTGTATGGGGTAGATTCAGGGGTTTTTTTTAAGTCTTGATTTCAAGGGCCTGGGCCTTTCCAATTGGGAAAAACAGCAAAATTTGCTTAAAATTCGGGAAAATTTTCCATGGATACAAAGATTCGAGTAAAGAGAAAACCATACCAGTGCATCAAGGAATAAATGGACTCCTTCCAACTTCCGATTTGGTCGATGCTTACCTCATTTAGATAAGCAGAGGCCAAACAAAATTAGGTCTACCTAACAATTTTGCAGCAAAAAGGCCTGTGAAAAAGATTTATGAATAATAAGGCAACCCTGCTTTGATTTGTTTTCATTGTTTGGGAATTTTAAAGCAAAAATTGGGAAAAATACCTGCTTTTTGGCATTGGGAATGGGTCCTTATTTCAGCCCCCTACAGACTCTAAAAAAAATCCGAGATTTTAACCTTCTACTTGTTCTTTGTTTTGGGGGTACATAATTAAATGTTCATTGTACAATTTTATTGACAACCAGTAGATGTATGACACTTTGTAATTTTAAAGTTTGTTTCAACTTGATAATGAGAAAGTAATTGTGAGAAAACAATTTGTAGATGTGCCAAACGAATAGTATTATTCCTGGATGTCAAGATACACTTCCCATTTCTATGAAAACTGAACCATTTAAAACATGTATAATGGTCGTGCCAATTCCCCATTTAATTCAACCTTAGATCTCTCAAACTCTTGAAGTTTGATCAAGGTCCCTTGAACATAAATTGAGTTATTGAGAGTCACCTCTATGAGTTGTCTCTAAAACTACCACTTATAGCGAGCGAAGTGACGCGACGAGCTCGCTCCAATGATAACGTAATACGCAAGTTCCGAGTTACCCAAAAGTTATTTCCCTTTGTCGAACTCTTTCGCATTTTATGACGTATGGTGGGTACACAATGTATACATTATATCGTAGACTGGCATTGTACATAACGATTACGTATGATTAATGTAATAAAAGCGTAACTTTTGTTTATATCAATCACTGGTATGCATATTCTGGCCATATCAAGCATAATTTGTTTGAATAAGATCATCAAATTGGCTATTGAATCATTATTCGTTTCCTCTTCTATCTTTTATCAAAGAAAGATGGCAATTAACAATATTTGTTTGAGCCATTTTGTTATCCAATACTCATAAACTCACTAAAGTTGCCTTTTCCTTGAGATAGGATGGTCTCAGAAACTCTGAATATCATCTTTTAAGAAATAATACAACGATAGTAATTAGCAAATGTACCCACTGTCATCTTATTTTACGTCATAATTTACGGAAGAGTTCGACAAAGGAAAATAACTCTTGGGGAACTAGGAACTTCCATATTGAGTCATGTGGTTTGCTCTTCATCAGCTGAAAAATGATGGGGACTACCCATAATGCCTCCGGAAAAATGTCGCCGTCACTGCAGTATACTTTATTGACAACCCCGTAGATAAAACAACTAAATAGTTTGGAAAGTACCACAAATGATTCTAAATTCGAAACAAGCTTTCCAATACCTTCGTACGTTTTGTTGTGGATAATTTGATTGGTTTGAAAGAAAAAATATCGCAGCTAATGATGACGTCAAAATGCACTGTTTATATCATCCGCATTATATTTCCCGCGTTAAATGAAATGCCTAAAGTCGAGTTGTAAGATGCCATGGGTCTTCGCTCGTCTCAACGGTCACACCATCAGAGTTCCCGAAACGCGCCGGTCCATCGGGCATCCCCGATAAATTTTGAATGGGGCCGGCAAAATCCAAATTTTATCGGTCAAAATGTCCGGCAGATTTTATGGACTATTTTGAAATTTAAAAACATCTGAACAAATATAACTAAATGTAATAGTCATTTTATTAGTTACAAAAAATAACTATTAATTAAAAGTGGAGGGAAAAGCCAAACAAACGCGTAGTTTTATTTTTTTAATCTGGATAAATTCGCGGGTTCTTTTTTTACACACGTACGACAATTTCCTATTGGAGTTGACCAACATTGGGCATGTGGCCGATAAAGTGGAATTCGGGTGCCACAGGTACTAAAAGAAAAGAAAAAGACGGTCAGAAAGACAATGATGGGGAAAAAGGAAGTAAGAGGGAAAGAAAATTCCACAAGAAATGGCTAGATGATTGGAAATGGCTGGTCTATGATGGATATATGATGTTTTGTAAATCTGACAACGAACAGACAGAAGACTTTAATGACAGAGCAATTGAACAAACTGTGCATGAAATGGAAATAGAAATAAATTATTAGTCCGATCTATGTTAATTTTATCTCTTTTTATTTAAACAACAATGTCCGGTAAATTTCACAATTGTCCGGTAAATTTTGAATATTTACCGGACAATTGTCCTACAGATTTTTTACTAGTTTCGGGAACTCTGCACCATATACATATTATCAAGATTCCAACTGCATGAATCTTAAAATGAATATATATGTGTGTGTGTGCATGTGTGTGTGTAATTAAGGTATACATACCTTTAGCTTGATTTCTATTTCTTTTAGTAGAATACCAACTAAACGTGTGTAGTATATCTTGCTTGATTTCTATTTCTGTTTGTAGAATAACTGAATGTCTGTGATATTCATACCTTTTGCTTGATCTCTATTTCTGTTTGAATTTTCCATTTTCTGATACGATCAGCCTCCTGCTGTAATTTGACATGTAAAGAGGAAATTCTCTCACTGCCTTGAGTCTGTTCTTGGTGTTGTGATGCTGTATGTTCATTCTCTGAATAAGGAAAAAGCACAATCATATAATGTGACCTTATTTACACTTCTTCAAGTACACAAAACTTGATAGATCAATAATCTATGCATATATATCATATGGAGAGAGAGAGAGGGGGGGGGGGAGAGAGAGAGAGAGAGAGAGGAGAGAGAGAGAGAGAGAGAGAAATACATAAAATAAAATCTAAATTATGTTCAAAATTTACTGAGGATGCCTGGTTCATTGGCATGTTATGGAACATGCACATGTTGCAAGTGAGGATCATATTAAACCCCAATTAATTCATACCTTTTTGAAATCAATTAACCTAATCAGTCACGATCTAGCGCAATTAAGCATTCAAATTTTTCTTCATTGAGGAGAGAAAGTAAGCATCATGTACTGTATTATACCTGAACAATTTCCAGTAGACCTGTCATTTTCCTCCATAGGCATTAAAAAATAATTTTCACCAATTTCTTCTCTCCTTTCCTCTACCCGACATACATTTATTACACCTTTGAATTGGGGTATCAAGCAAAATCATATTTGTCCAGTTTTGAATTTGTGGTTACTATATAGATACTTTACCAAATCACCTCACAATGGGCCATAGACATATCACATCAAGCTCAAAGGCGCATGGTCTTTGTACTGTGTTAGCGAAAGCTGATCACCACTTCGCCAATGGCAAAAGTAAACTGCATGTCGGGTGAGGTAATTTCATGCCTTACTGGCCACTTTGGTGATCAAGATTTTTCTAATTTCATTTCTGTGTTGTAATTCTGATCAACTTTTTATTTTAACGTTTCCGTCATTCGGAAACTCTTGTATGATACCAATCTAATTAAAATTAGATCTTTGATCCACTCATGCAATCGATTGCATGAGCGGATCAAAGATCTAATTTTAATTAGATTGGTATGATACCTTTATAAATATGTGCATACATGCCAACTTTCCCGATTTGTGCGGGATTTTCCCGATTTCAAGCAGTTGAAAAGGCAAATACCGATATCCCGATCGGGATTGCAAAAATACCCCGAAATCCCGATTTTCTAAAAATATCTCCCATTTTACGACAACCCCCATTTCCAACCGGAATTTGAAATCCCGCATCATTTCTGAACTGGCCAATCAGAAATCGGGACAATAGTCAGCCATTGCTGTTTACCTGTGTCGCATGGTATCGGAGTGATGTAATTTACTTGGTCTGCCTGTGTCGGGGTGCTTATTGGACAGTGCGAAGCATGTTTTGATAGTAATTAATCGGGAAGACGGATTTCAAATTGACATATCCTTTACACAAACGTGAATGGCAATGATAATAGTGTTACCACGAAACAATCGGACATTCCCAATTTTTGCCTCTCGCTGACAGCATCTAAAATATGCAATATTAAAGGTACGTAAAATATATGTTTTTCCAACTATGATAATATAGGCTACCCGAATCTATCTGTCTATAGCGATGTATTACATAGTCTATATAGTGTAGTATTCAATAGACTTTGTGATGCGTAATTTGCACAAGTCTGTACTGAATTTTTATTTTTATATTAGTATTTTACAAGTAAAAACGTATATTTTGATGTGTGTTTTCCTGGTAATTATTTCAGATGTCATGGGTGCAAAGGTTTTGTTCGCAAACTTCATAGCAGGGCAGATCACTCCTTTTCTGGTTGCAATGCAGATTGTTCCACCAGACTCTGCAAGCCCATGAAATTGTTTACAGACAAGCAAGATCGCCTTTGTAGTCGTACCTAAATGCATGTGCTAAATTAAATGTTGATATATAGACCAGCCAATGTGTATATGGTGTAAAAGGATGCAACTTTAAGTATTATTTGATATGTATGTGACTTGTTGGAGAGGATTTTTTGCTGAATAGATGATTTTAATAAAATACTTATCTATATCTTTCAAAGTTTTTTTTAATATAGTTTTGTTAAAGTTGATGGTCAAACACACTTGATGTATGATACATGTATAATGATTAGATTGATATTCTATTTGAAAAGACAAATATTTATTTTCATGGTAAAATGTCGTGAATTTTGAGCGTTGAAAAAAGGTCGTTGCGCGCAAAATCCCCCATGGGGATTTTCAAAAGTTGGCATGTATGTATGTGATGACACAGAGTCAGGCAGTCAAGTTTGGCAAATGATTTAACAGGTGACGGATGAGGACAGGAGTGATAATCGGAATGTGTCGTATTAACTATTGAATAACAAAATGGCACCGTGATCAATTGATTGATCGTAGATTGTTTAATGACGTCCCACTTAAGAATCTTTCACTCATATGTCACATTACCATAATAAATAATTAGAGAATAGATGGAATGAACATTTCTTTCGGAAAGAGGATTTAATTTGTATACGATGTAGCAAACCATGGGTATATGGTGTGCAGACAAACCAGGGTTCAAATTCATTTCCGGTTGGAAGGGTCTCTACATTTTCTCCTTTACTGTTACATTATCATTGTTATAATTATTTCTGAAAATTGAAGGGGTAATAATGACATTACAATGCACCCACTTTAAATGCTTTGTACCAGTCGTGCATTAAGGTCTAGGGGTTAGGCAATATCACAGGGTTTTGACACAATCTGAGCAAACTGGTATGGTATAATGCTTTTATACTATATATAACTTTGCTCAGATTGTGTCAAAACCCTGCAGGCAATCTAGTTGAGAATTTAATAGTAAATGGTATTTTGTCAGAAACTAGAGTACTCTGCATAAAGTTGTGACTTTTTTTTACAAACACTGTGACTACCAGCCGTCTTGAAATCGTGTATCATAATTTTATGATGTGTTTTCACAATCCCCCCCCCCCCCCTCTTTTTATTTCTGACAATCCTCAGATGGTGACAAGAACTGTGTTTCAGTGTAATTTTGCAAATGAAAATCTTTGAACCATATTAAATTCCTTTTTTCGAATTTAATGTGGCTATAATGAAAATGACATGTGGCTAATGAAAATTGCATTGACCAAATTAGCCACAGTGGTTAAAGATAATTCTACACTAGCGCTATTAACAGCTTTATGTCAAGTGTATCTGTCTAAAGCTTTTAAACTGCCTCTAAAATAATAGTCCAGACAAAATTGCTTATTTGAAAAAAAAAAATTCTCACAAATCTTCAATTTGAGCTAGGAATATACAGTACCTGTGACATAATCAAGAAGAATTTATCCACCAAAATCAGACACCATTTCCAGAGTATAACTTTATATGAATCAACAAATTATCACATTACCTTTCACTTTATTAATCTGATATTGGTTGGAATTTTGCTGAAACTTTGGGCGTACTTGCACTTGAGATGGCTGCAAAAATACATATATAAGAAGCTCAGCGAGTCCAACACATTTGACATAGATAAATTTTATTGTAATAACTACATAAAATCAATAAGAGGCCCATGGGTCACATTGCTCACTTGAGTCACCTTGGCCCTGTATTGATTTTTAAAACATTTTGTTTTCAATCTTTATTCTCATGAAACATTTTGACCCCATTACTATGGCCCTAATGGGTCACAGCATACAATGTAGCTATATATGCAACAGACCAGACCAGGATTCAGTCTTCGAAATTAAGCGGTAGCCCGATGACCGTCGCTAGTAAAATCGGGATCAGGCTACCAAAAATTATTAACACGCATGCCCGGTGGGCCAGTATATATTTCTAGTGGAGATTATGATTCCGCTATTGGGGTAGGATTCCTGGTAGGAAATAGGTGAAGTTCCTACAGAGGAGGAGAAAGTTGGCGGTAAGAAGTATGAGGAAGCAAAGCGACAAAGAAACTGATCAGCGTGTTTGGCAGAAGAACTGCCCCTGGCTTGAATACAATGATGGTCTCGTATTTTGCATCTGGTGCAGAAAGGAAAGCATTGCAAATTGTTAGTTCGTGTCCGGCTCGGATAATTCAGAATTGATTCTGTAAGTGAACATGAAAATAGAAAATGGCGCAAGCATTTCACCCCAATGTGAAAAACCACAAGCGACCGGATCAGACGTTCAGAATGTATGAGAATTAGTTGACAACCCTAATTTTTTACTTATTTAGGATGAAATTGATGATGAAGAACTATAAGAATTAAAACATATTGGAGGATTCCGGAGAATCTGACAGAAATGACAGAATTAGAAGTTGAAAGAGGGTTTGGACTCTTGTCTTAAACTTGCATTGTAATACCTAATAAAAATGTTCAAACTTGAAATTTTGAATCATGTTGAATCATTCTTATATAGTATTTGGGCTAGTAAAATTTTATTTGGGCTACCAAATTTTGCACTCTTACTTGCCCAATGGGCTTGTGGTAAAAATCAGTAAGCGCGAAGACTGAGCATTTCAACCCTGGCCCCCTGAATCTTTAGTCTGAGGTGCTCTACCAACTGAGCTATCTGGCCCCCGGATTCAACCTTGTCTGACAGCCACATCACACCTTGAAGACATCAACCAAGGATCTACATCCCCTGGCTGGCAATTTCACCTGTCCATTCCAGGGAATGGTCCATGAACCAGCATCATATAAATTTCAACCTTTCTGGCTCAGTGGTTCTTGAAAAGATTCTGTGTTTTCTAGCCACTGTCAGTTGGGTCTTCCATGATTCCAACATTTTCCGTTGTCTTTTTGTCTTATCGTATTCACCCTGATACTCATTTCTGTATTTTTTGTTTCTAATGGGTTCACTGACCCCATTTATAAATTGCCACATTGTTGGCAATTCAAAATCACTCAGATGCTTTACAGAGAAGTGATTTTAAAACTTTAATCCTGATGATTAAAGAGATGTACAATGGTAGTAGTAGCTGTGTCATCAACAATGGACAGTCATCAGAATGGTTTTCAGTCAAAACTGGAGTCAGACAGAGATGTGTTATGTCAGGCTTCCTTTTTATAATTGCTGTGGACTGGGTTATGAAGAATACCACCAACGGAAAGAGAATAGGCATCAGATGGAAGTTTACAGCGATTTTTTTCTACCCACTGGTACTGGTACCCACTCAATTGAGAAAAATATAAGCGTCAAAATCAAACAAATTGGGAATTTTCTACAAATATATCGGCAAATGATTTCAACTAAAAGAAAAGAAAAAAAGAGAACAAAACAAGAAGTAGTCATCTCTTTACAAACTTTTTTACGCTAAAATTTGCTGTTGTATGACATAAGGAATCGTCATAGGCGTTTTAGAATCGTCGTAGTTCTACAAAACACGCGCACTGCCATGATCTGTACTTTCGATTTAATACCGGAAGTGGACATTTTAGTTAATTTGTACAACGTTTTAGACTAAATAAATTACGATGTCAGTGGTCTATATTTCGGCAAGTAAATTGGGAATATTTAGTCTCAAAATTGGGAAAAATCAATGGTTTTTGACATTGGGAATGGTACCATTTATCGGTACCAGTTATACAAGAAAAAAAATCGCTGGTTTATCAACCAGATAGAAGACCTTGATTACGCTGATGATATTGTCCTCTTATCTACTAAGCACCAACACATGCAGGAAAAGACTGAAAGACAATGTGTAAACATGCTGAAAGTATTGGTCTCCGGATCAACACGAACAAGACCAAGGTGTTGAGAATTAACAACAAGGAAACCAATCCTATCACAATCAAGGGAAGAAACATTGAGGATGTGGACACTTTCACATACCTTGGTGCTATTGTCAACAAGACAGGAGGGACAACAGAAGACATCAAACACAGACTGAGTTTAGCCAGGAATGCATTTGCAATGCTTAATCCTCTTTGGAAGCCCACCAAATACAGCAGAGCAACAAAGATCAGAGTATCTAACAGTAATGTGATGTCTGTGCTACTCTATGGAGCAGAAATGTGGAAACTGAATGAAAGTGATGTCACCAGATTGGAAACTTTTCAGAGAAAATGTCTACGAAGGGTACTCCGCATCTTCTGGCCCATGAAAGTCAGTAACGATGAACTATACTGTAGGACAAGGACATACCCAGTAGGTGAAATTGTTAAATGCCGATGATGGAGATGGATAGGACATACTCTGAGGAAACCACATGACAACAAGTTACTCCAGAGTAGCCCTGACATGGGCCCCAGAGGGCAAGAGAAAGAGAGGTCGCCCAAAAACAGAGTAGCCCTGACATGGGCCCCAGAGGGTAAGAGAAAGAGAGGTCACCCAAAAACAACATGGCGAAGAAGTGCAGAGGCAGAACGCGAACTGGGATGGCAAACTTGGAGCGAAGCAGTTACAGTAGCAAATGACAGAGTGAGATGGCGGAAGATGCTGTCCAGCCTTATGAGCCGACCATGGCTCGAAGAGGATAGGTAGGATTCTAAAACTTAATTATGATAATGAAGCACTTTGCAGATCACAAACTTTTTCTAAAAGAAAAAAAGCGAAATGAGATCTGACAAAATTGAAAGCAAATATTTATTTCGTAAATTTTCTAATCGCCATGTGGGCAACTTGAACCGTAATTTGAAATTCGCCCACTCGGAAATAAATTAGTCGCAAATGGTGAGTGGGCAACTACTAAATTTCAAAACCTGTGACAATTGAACACCCTTGCATTCCTTCACCTTGAATTTCATCGAAATTGGTTCCAGAGAAGATAACAATGTGAAATCAAGTTTACAATGACTATGACAAAATTTTGATCAGAACAGCTGACTGAGATCAAGTTATACAAGGAAGACTATAATGTATTACCATCGTTGCAAACCACGGGTTATATTGTACGTTTCATTCTATTTCACAATCAAAAGTTTGTAAAATAGAATGAAACAATAACCTGTGGTTTGTGAAGATGATGTATCACATTGTGTACATTTATTATGTTTGTCTTGTAATGTTTAATAGGCTAAATATTGTTATTAAAGGGACTGATTCACGATTTTCCTCCAAATTTTGTTTTTCACTTTAAATGATCAAAATCTACAGTCTAATACGTTTAGAAGGTTTAACGCAAAAATTAAGGTTATTCATCATGACAGAAGCTCATTATAGAGAGTTTATCATTTGTTTTGAAAACAAAGATTGAGATGTGTTATTGTTTACGGGGTTTTTAAAATAAATGGATTTTGATCTAAGTTTATTTTATATATCACATCTCAAGTATACTTTAGGTAAAATGTGTCATTTAAAAGTTAAAATTTGTGATTGTACAAAATGAAGATGCTTTAAATTACAAAATTAACGTTTCACTGGTTTGTTTGTTTACATTAAAAGACTCGAGTCTTTGTTTACATAACAAAGAATCAAAGCTGAAATATTGCTCTTATCCTTGCATTCAGACGGTCCAAATTTTGGTTGTCAACATTAAATGAGCAATATTTTCATTTTTAACATCAAAACTGAAAATCATTTCTTTCAAAAAACGTGAACCAGTCCCTTTAACCCAGGTAGGCAAAATTACTGAACTATAGTCAACACTTACAAATGAAAATACCGGCAACAAGTTTAATAAATTCATTGCAATGAACTTCAAAAGAAAATAATAAACTTTTGTAAATGATACCAAAATTAACTATGTAAAATATTGATGATTTTAAATTTTACTGGGCCTCCTGATTAAAAATCTAAATGTATGAGAATACTGTGAAATAGGTCAAAAAATGAGCTACATCATCAAGTAAAAATATTACATATTGAGTAGTTACCTCAAAACATTTTTTTGCACTTTGATTTTGTTCACCGAAAGAAAGTGGTTTAAAAAATGGTTGTTGCGTTTCCCTCATCTGCTGCATTTTTTACTGTTTCGGAAAATTGGTCAAGCGTTCATCAGTGTTACCATTCTGAAGAATGAAATAAAAAAAAAGAAAGTGATGAATAATGTAAACAAATGACCTACAAGATGCTATGAAATCTACAGATTGAACTTGCCTTTCCTCTGTGCCAATCGTCTGCTAACGTGAACCTTTCGGGATACCTCGCTTTGAGTCTTCCGAACGTCTACAGATCAAACCAAAATTCAACATGAAATAGCATTCGAAAACATACTACACATCGCTTCATTATTGTTCTGAAATCAATTGTTACAATAACGCTATATATCATTAAAAATTTCACCTTCTAATTTATGTAAAACTGAAATTCAAAGTAAAAATGTAATGAAATCAAAAATATTGACTATTTTATTTCGTAAACATCGGTAGGAAATATCGCGGCGCCATCTGCAGAACCGGATATGAAAGATAACTCTAAGACAGAGAAGAGAAACAATCGTGAAACGAACAATAAGTTATTCAATGATAAATTGTTAGGTTAAGTTATTGAACATTTAAATATGTTTTGTCTGTATTAATATGATATCTTCCCAGATGTCTGCAACGCGGTTTGCGGACTATTTCGTTGTATGTGGTTTAGATACAGCCACGGGCCTAGAACCAGATCAGCTGTCAGGTGAAGAGATGCTTTGTTTATAACTGTATAACTTATACTATAAGACAATGAAGTATATTAATTTAAAATTGCATAATTATTTGCGTGTATTTTTTTTGTACGAATCTATCCTTTCTTTTTCTCGTATTTTTGCTTTGAATTTTCCTACTTTGTCCATTATCATTATGGACCAGATGTATGGACTTAAAATTGAAATGAGCACAGAAGAGTAAATAATTTTAACCCTCAAATCTTTTTTTTTTTTAAATCACTACCCCTTTTATAAATTATATAATCTTTATCAATACACGACATATGTGTCCCACTCATAAATGTAAAATTGCACACATCTCCACGGGTACAATTATATCTTGATCTAGCAGTATAGCTTAAAAAATTATCTTTGCTGTTAAAATCTTTTTACTTTTAACAGCTATATAGTAGCTAAATTAAGATATTTTGTTAAACCTGTATAGTACAATAATCATGAAATTAAAATGTAGAACTTGTTTTACACCCAATATCAATTGCAGTTTCATTCTTTGGTTGTCTGAACTTGACGTGTATTTGACATTTGATATGTTTATGCATTACATGTACTACATTTTCAGGGGATAATTTGCAGTGTCCACCACTTGATCGTCCATTTAAATCCAAAGTATTGCAACACGTCCCAGACAATGTTCCTTGGAATCCCTTCGATAAAGTTGCTGTTGGAATGGTAAAAAGAATAATTCTGTTTAGAATAATTATATCTAGATATGATGAATGATTAGGGAGTGCTGGTGTATCGTGTGGGAGAAGGGATATCTCAGGATCATTCAGATTGACTCATCTCACACCGAAACTAATTTTCCCCTGATCTACAGATATGCTCAGATGCTTTAGATTGACAAAGAATAGCACATATATAGTTATGCATATCTAGAAAAATTTCATATACTATTAGATGTAGATAGATATATACACACACATACATATGCATATATTTATATACTTTGTGACAGGGTTTGACACTAACGTTAGTCTGGTAGCCCGAGGATAGTAAATTTTGCCCCAGAATATCAGTTACAAGTAGTCTGGTGGACTACAGAAAAACTAAAAACCTAATGGAATGGACTAATATTTGATCTTGACCGTAACGGTGTCAAGTCTGCCCTTAGAAAAATATAGCTCATAACTCTGAAATGTCATGGACAACTTTAATATGTAAATCGGTAAAATCACAGGCTAAAATGAGTTTAATAGTCCATTTTGCAACAGAAATGCAGAATTTTGCTTTGAGATTTTGAAACTTTTCCATAGTAGGCCCCCTGGACCCCCAACACATCCCACACTGTCCCACCCTCTATTTGACCAACTGCCTCTGGCAGCCAGACTAGCTACTGACAAAACAGGACTAGTTAACTACAAAATATACTAGTCCCTTTCAACTACTATGGTGAAAAGTTAGTGTCATACACTCAGTGTTTGTTGTCAGGTGGAAATAACTAAAATATTAAGCGATAAATGTTTTATTATATGTGAACTGTACACTATATACATTCACAATTTAATGTATTATTTTCAGCTCTGCATGCCACAAGGCCTTGGCTTTTGCACCCAGAAAGAATCCAAACGACCCAGGTTTCACTCCTTCTTGATAACAAAAGAAGATGGGGCTCGCATATTTGGATCAGCCTTGACCTTTTATGAAGAGGTCAGGGACAAAAAGATATGTGCTGCAATGCAAACGCTACAACATATGTATCGTGCTCAACCGGAGGAGGATCTGGAAGAGGAGAACCAGTCAACTCTACAGCACAGTCCAAAAGTCATTAAAAGATCCAGTCCCAGACAGAGCATCAAAGTGTTTGATTCACAAACAGATACACTTTTTGTAACCAAGTGTCTTTGTCTCATTACCCAGTATCCATTTGTTATAGCCCCCAAGGAATATTTGATACAGCTTTATGAAGCAATAGAAAAACCCGCCAGGTGTCACCTACCACTGGAAAGCTACATCTACAATATTTTATGTGAGGTTCCTCTACCACCCCCAGGCCGAAGCATGAAGTTTTACGGCGTGTCCAGACCAGTGTTTACACAGAGACCCAGTAAGTAAAGAGGTGTTTAAAATATTTGCATGTACATTTGTGTGTTTTAAAGTCTGCATAATGTCTTAGAATCTGAATCTAATATCAGTAATTTGAGATTTATTTTATTATTGAATAATTTTAAATAATACACTGCAAAGTTATTTCCATGTACACAATGAACTGGAGTTGAACATGTACTAACAGATTTGAGGCAAATGTATTTGTACTTATGATTAATGGAATGAAAGTGAATTGATAATCTCTGTAAAGTCTAATCTATGATGAATACATTGTGTCTTACAAATCAAATGATATTCAGCATCCATGTTTCTATAGTATCAATCACAACAATTACGAATGGTATGACTTTCTTATCTAGATTGTTGGTCAGGGTTAACTTTTAACATAACATTTAACACCAACAGCTGGGAAAGGCCAACTAATAATCATCTTCATGTATAATTCAGGATAAGGGGGTTCCTTAATTAACCGTTAATAAGATCATGTTGAGTTGACAGGCACGGATTATCAAACGAACCGCAAAGCATAGGGATTGATCTGATGATCCGCGCCTGTCAGCGAGATGTGATCCAACGCTTTGAATCAAGTTAATGTAGTATTAATGATAAATTTATTATATACCCCCTTATGTATTTTAAAATCTACGTTTATAAGATAATAAATATTCCAAATTATCCAAAACACAGACATACATGTACAGTGAAATTGTTTGGTGTATGCAGTTTTGTTAGTGACACGGTCGATATATTCCACAAAAACGTTGTGTTGATGCATTGTGACATAATCAGTTTCATTCTGTGAAATCAACAGTATAAAAAAATGAAACATTGATGGGTATATGATAGACTGTCATATTGGGGGAAAACATTAATTCCATATTTCAACAGATATAACTAGGTTAATATCACAGATACAGTCTTAGAATTTTCAAATATGATAAGGGAATGATAGCAATTACAAGCTTGTATCAAGATCAACTAACCCCAGTGGCCATGACCTCTAACCTTGATCATATAAACTTGTGTAAGCTTGACTGATAGAGACATGAATCTTCAACAGTGATGATTGGATGATGAGGCTGACAAACTAGTATCAAGGTCAAGCTAGCCCAATGACCTTTTGGTCACATTGTTTTTGTGTCACAGTCAATGTTTTATAAAGATAACTTACCCGCAGTCAGTGCTTTGTTTGGGAGACTTTATAATCTGCAGATTACACAAATCTTTAATCATATCTTGTTATTGATTTCTAATTTCATAATTGTATTGTGTTCCCTCATGCAATCTGGGAGAAATAGACATTTATAAAAGTAAAACACATTGATATACATGTATATAGCATTGAGCAACATTTGTCTGTGTCTTTTACTCACTGCATAATGTCTATGTTAACTAACCATAGATAATGCTTACTTTCTAACAAGTGGACTGGAGGGAGGTAAAAGGTAAAGCAGAAAATCACAGTGTTGTATATGTACCATATTATATCTCTTTGTTGGTGTTTGTTAAACCTCCCTTTCCCTATACATGTTGTCATGTTTTATGATCCTGTTCTATGGAAGTACATGTGTTAGTACACTAGTATATGGAATGAAGTGCATGTATACAGGGCTGTAAAAATTGCTAAGCATCACTGTGCACGTTTATCAGGTTTGTGGACACTTGAATGCTGTACATATTAGTGCTATGTGTAGCTTGTGATGGTTTTGGTTTTCAGGATACTTATTTTTCAAATTTCTTCAAAGTATGAAGTTTTATCTTATTGTTTTACATGTACTTGTTTATGATCGATAAAATATTTCATTAAATTGTTGACAATATTCTGTGGTTATACACTTGCCTCTACACCTAATTGTTGGCACTATAGCCATTTACAGTATTCATCCATTTAGTTTCTTCTATGTAAATCATAACTTGCCTTGTTCATCTACTGTCTACTGTCTGTCCAAATCTAGTGTTATTTTGTATTGTTTTCAGCTAAACTTTCAATCATCAACAAGTGTAGGGGTTGTGATAACCTAGTAGTTAAAAGGGCTATCGCTGGCACACACTGGAGGCCTATAAGGTTCAGTTTTTGATGCAGTTGTCATGTCAAACCTACCGCGGTAATATAATTAACATAAATAGTGATTGTTCCTCTGCTAAAGCATTTAGAAGTGAAAGTCACAGGTCGTCGGGGTATGACCTTAGAAACAGAGGTCTTGTGTAATGTTAGGCATTGGTATGATAAAAACAAAAACTTTGGAACTGCTATGGCCATAAGAGCCACCTATTGGTGAAAATTGTGACATTTGGCCTAAAACTGGTGGTATTCCTACTTGAGTGGATGTAAACAAACAAACAAATCAGGGTGTGCATGTAAATTTCAGTCGTGCTTTGTTTCACTCTGTAGAGACGAGCAATAAAAGTAAATCTTTTGTAGTCCCTGAACAAAAGTAACACTAAATCAGTGCGGGCAGTAAATGTTTCTTTTTATATCCATCTAACTATGCATTGCAAGGTTTGAAATTACTTTTTCAAGCACTAGTCTGCACGGACTAGTGACTATTAATGTTGGCTTGTCCGCAAAACATTTCGATAGTTCGTCGATGATATTATGTACAATTATAACAAATTGATTTTTATCCATTATTTAATCAAACAAAACAATTCATAGTAGCAAACAATTTAGTATGACACCTAATGTAGAAAAAAGACTCGCACAAATTTGCTAAAATCTTAACCAATTCAAGATTAATATATGAACGGATTTTTGCCTGTCCATGTGGACTAGTGCGATAGAGGATTTATTTGTCTGACATAATTTTTTTCACTAGTCTCAGACTTACAGACATGAGATAATTTTGAACCCTGCATTGTATGTTCTTCTTGAGCATAATGAAACAATTCCAAAATATTGAGACTGCAGTTATGCATGTATTAATTGTATGTATTATGTGACCTACAGGTGTGAGTGAGCTCCCTTTGTTTGACTTTTCACTCTGGGACCTTTGTCGATACCTGGAGGTTAAGGACCTGATTCTTCTCTTCACCAGCGTACTTCTAGAACATCAGATCCTGCTGTATTCATCTGGTAAGCTTTCATCTTATTCTCAGGTCATTAATTTTCACTTCTGACTTTTTGATTAAAACTCAATATTGCTAGAACTGAATTTTAGATACATGTAAACTATGGTAAGTTAGACAAATTCTTTAAATGTTGCTTTTTTCCACCGAGTACTTGTAGATATAATTATGCCCCCTTCAAGGAAGAGGGGCATATTGGTTTGCATCTCTCGGTTGGTCGATCGGTCAGTTGGTCTGTAGACCACATGTTGTCCGTTCAATATCTTAAGAACCATTCACTTGATCTTAATGATATTTCATATGTGGGTTGGTTATGAGTAGAAGAGGACCCTTACTGTTTTTCAAGTCAAAAGGTCAAGGGTCAAAGATGACCCCTATTGATTTTGAGGTCACATGGTCAAGGGTCAAACTGGACATAGGAACATACTCTTCACTCAATATCTTGAGAACCCTTTGCTTGACAGACATCAAACTTGGTACCATGGTACACATTCAGAAGAAGATGACCCCTAATGATTTTGAGATCACATGGTCAAAGGTAAAGGGTCAAACTGCACATAGGAACATACTGTCTGCTCAATATCTAGAGAACCCTTTGCTTGACAGACATCAAACTTAGTACACTGATACATGTTCAGGAGAAGATGACCCCTCTTGATTTTGAGGTGCAAAGGTCAAGGGTGAAACTGGACATATGCATATACTGTCTGCTCAATATCTTTAGAACCCTTTACTTGACAGACATCAAACTTGGTTCATTGATAAATGTTTAGGAGAAGATGACCCCTATTGATTTTGAGGTCACTTGGTCAATCCACTCCTGACATTGGAAGATATTGTCTGCTCAATATTTCGAATTGGTGATACTACTATCAATCAAATCATGCATGTGTATAACCCTTTCAATTTTACACCATGGGGGCATATATGTTTTACAAACATATCTTGTTTTTATAAGTTCTCATTTTGTATTACCATAAATTGAAGACAATGGCAGAATGTTCTAGAGAGATTCTCTAGATATCACTAGACAATGGCAGAATGTTCTAAAGAGATTCTCTAGATATCACTAGACAATGGCAGAATGTTCTAAAGAGATTCTCTAGATATCACATCTCTTCAGCATATGTTGCTACATTTTTTATATGTTCCGACATTGCAGATTATCACAGGCTGATGACAGTAGCAGAGTGTATCAATGTACTAACCTTTCCATTCACGTGGCAACATGTGTATGTCCCTATACTCCCAGCTTCTCTTACACACTTTTTGGACGCCCCTGTACCATTCATCATGGGACTGCATCATGGAAGAGAGAACAGATCTGAACTTGTTCTTCCTAGTGAGGTAGGTGGTCATTCTTCTACAGAAATTGATTTCATGTCATGACTTACGTTGCATGAACAACTGGATTGGGGGAATGCAATATTTTTCTAGTGCATACATGTGCACGAGAAAAAAAATTTTTGAATTGGTACATTCTCAGTCTTCAAGAAAGTTCAGTAGCCCAACATCCAAAAAAATAATTGGATGGGATAGTAAAATTTTGATTTAAAATTACATGTAGGCCCATGGGAAATGATGTGTACCAACACATGTAATTTATGGTTGGAATGGAATGACATTTTGGGGCTTGTAAAATTGTTAGAACTATGAGTCCGATTGACCATTGACTCTTATATAAATAGTGCATGTAGTGGAGGGTAACATTGAAAATTTTCACCCAAAAAAAAACCATTGTCAACCGAGGCATAGCTGAGGTTGACAATGGTTTCTTGAGGGGTGGAAATTTTCAATGTTACCCTCAACTACATGCAATATTTGTTTTATTATACTGAATGTTATATAAACAACAAAGCAGACAGACTTACGTCTGTTTACATTTGATCAATCACTGTCATGCGATATTTCATATATCGATGCCACAGGTGCTTGGGTCATAATATATGAATACACATCTAACCTTATACATATGTAAATAATCAACAAGATCAGAACACAGGTGCTTGGGTCATAATATATGAATACACATGTAACCTTATACATATGTAAATAATCAATTGATGACCCAAGCACCTGTGATCGATGCAGATATTTGTGTTTATTACAAATGTTCAAACGACGTCATCTAACAATCTACGGCGAATTGTACACGCATAAATTTGATGCATGTGATAATTTTTTATAATATCACCCGTTGTCAAGTAATGTTACCCGTTGCTAGATACTATCACCCTGCAGCGCATGCTCTCTGTTCTCAGAGGGTAACAATATGTTTTTTTTCAAATACTTCTCAACCAATCAGATTCGAGTATTTTACATGAAAGTATAGTAAAAAAAGTTATTATGAAGACTTTGATTTCACAAAATCTAATGTAACCTAACCAAAACAAAACCTTATGTTTATTAGAGTTTTATTAAAAAAGAAACCTAAGCTGTGTCAATGGAATCAATATTTCTCTTATAATTAGTATAGAACTTTCAACTTGGTGTAGAAACGAAACCATGTATGTAGCATGTATTACAAAATATCACTATCTGAATTAATGTTAAGGGTGTTTGCCTTGTGAGAGAGGTAAAAACAAAGAAAGCACAAGATAAACTGCATATTCGTTATTCAGATATTATTATTTATTATTCAAATATTACCTCATCCTTCTGCTGTTTACATATCCTCATAATACAAAAGCTCAGAAATCTATTCCTTGAGTGCTGATGCAGAAATGACTGCAGAGCAGAGTATTTAGAGCACTTAAACTGGGGCTGCTTTAATTAAATCTTCTTTTTTTTCAGGCTAATATGTGTTTTGTTGACATTGATGAGAAAACAGTAGATGTTCCAGAAGATTTACCTCCCTTTCCACATCACCAGGAACTCAAAGAAGAACTTGTAAGAGCCATCAACTTATACAAAGTATCTTTGGGTAAAGATAGCAGCAAAATACCCAGTCCCAAAAAGTCTAGCAGCAATAAGGAGGAAACCTCAATTATCCGCAATGAGAGCTGGACCAACATGCCAGATAAGATGGAACTTTTAAAACAGAATGAAGCATTTGCAAAAATATCAGCCATTGCTAAGAAAACCGGTGTATGGACCTCCATTGAAGAATTTTCAGACAATTCCGAAAAAGAAAAAGACCCAGAAGTCAAGGACTCATCATCGATGGGTCAACGACAAATCGATCATCTGAAGTTCAACAACATGATAAGAGAGATATTCCTGAATCATTTTCTGCATTTATTCAGTTCCTATGAGACTTTTGTAATCCAACCAACCCAAGACATGGAATCATGGTTGACGAATCGGGAAACCATGCTGAATTTTGACAAGGCAGCCTTCTTAAGTGACCAACCAGAAGGGTATCTACCATTCATGTCGTCTTTCACGGAAACACAAATGTTTGCCACACTCATTGATAACAAGATTCTGTCTCACTTTGATGAGATCGATCCCAGTTTGAGGGTTTTTGACTCGAGATTAAAGATACTCAGGGAAAGGCTCGGGGAACACATTACTCACACATACGGGCCGTGTGCTACAGTAGAAGATACAGGTTTGTATTATAAAATGTTCTGAAAGATAACTCAACTTTAAAACTGATCACAACTGCCTAGAATGCTTGTTCGAAATTTATATTTTGTTAAAAATTTCCATGTAGTGGACTGAAAATTAATCAGGTCAAGGTCATGGGGAAATATTTTTGCTGTATTTCAGTTGCTTTTCCTAGTAACATGTATTTAGGTATGTTTCTTGTGTGAATGAAAAGCTTA